>NC_141687.1:1702331690-1702366690 GCF_964263255.1 Lissotriton vulgaris
GGTGTAGGAGCGTAAGAACCTTTAACCCCTCCCATGCTTGTGACGGAATCGCTCCGTCACAAGCCACGGGTGAGCTGTGCTTGTGACGGAACGGTTCCGTCACGGCCCGCTCGCCGCGCCTGCGCGGTGCTGATTTCGCGCCTGCGCTGACGCTTTAATAGGTGGGCGGGTTCGTGACGGAACCGTTCCGTCACAAGCACAGCTCGCCCGCGAGCCGTGATGGAGCGGTTCCGTCACTAGTATGGAGCCGCCCCCTTAGCACGAAGGGGTTAAAAGAGGGGGTCATCAGAGACACACAAATACCAGAAAGTCTGGGAAGGACAGAATGGGCATGACACAGAATAGACTGGGAAGAGAGCAGAAGAGATGAAAAAAGGTGGGTGGGTGTGGAGGAGGGCAGGTATAGACATGATAAGCAAGAGAAGAAGAGACAGGAGTCATAGGGTCACCATGAGATCCACCATAAGAGTACGGATGCAGTGCAACTGAAGACTGATGCAGAGACATACAAGATGAGTGCAGAGTGAAATGTAGTGATATTTGTGCAGCAGGAGCACCTAAATTCAGATAATGCACACCTAAATCATGCCTGATATTTAATGTCTGTCCCTGCCTTCAAGGATTCCATTGAAGAATTCAATTATTTTCAAAAACTGTATGCATATCAAGAATCAGACTATGGCCTGAATACAGAAAACCAGTCATAAGTATTTTCTCAGGGTTATCCCATTGTGTATTCTGGCCTATCATAGTTTGAAGCACACTTAAATGAAGCAAAGCAAATATTAATGTTCGTGTCATCTTGTAAAAACTACCATAAATCTTCTGTCTAGTGGCCCACAGGACTGATCCGGCTGTGAGGGCAGATACATTTTCATTTTTTTAAAGCAGCTGTGAAAATCTTTTTCCCTAACCTGAAAAGTTACCTTTTAAAGGGACATAAGAACTTAACGATGTCTAATTAAAAAAGAAATGGCAAAATGACCGATTCGTCTGCTGAATTACACTCAACACTAAGGGCCCGATGTAGGTAAATCTACATTTACCACTTCATAAATACCGAATCATACCGAATCGGTATTTATGAAGTGGTAAATTAGAGGGGGGGAGATGTAGGTATTTCAGATTCGGTAAATACCGAATCTGTAAGATTCGGTATTTACCGATTCTGTAAATACCGATTCGGTATCCCCCATTGCTTCCTATGGGCCTTGAAGCCCATAGGAATCAATGGGCATTACCGAATCGGTAATTACCGATTCGGTAATTACCGATTTGTGCAAGGGTGCAGGGGGTGTCACTTTGACACCCTCTAGCACCCCCAAAACAGGCATGTGAGCCATGTGGCACACAGACATGCCCTAAGGGCATGTCTGTCTGTCACATGGCATAGGTGTGCATGCACACATTTGCATGCACACCTGGATTCGGTATTTTAACACCCAATTGGATTGGGTGTTAAAATACCGAATCTGAAGGGCCTGCGGGACAGAAAGTAGTCCCACCTACATCCCAAATTTAAAAATCGGTAAAATTACCGATTCGGTATTTTTGCGATACGGTAATTTTACCGAATCGGTAAAATACCGAATCGGACAAAAAAAGGTCGCCTACATCTCAGTAGGCCAAATACCGGTAGGAAACGGCCGAAATCGGCCGTTTCCGACCGGTATTTGATACCTACATCGGGCCCCTAACTATTTACTGGATAGATGTTATTTATCTTTTATGACAGAAATCAGAAGCTCAAGGTTCTATAGTGAAGAAAACTCATCCATTGGGTGTCATGAAATACTCCAAAAAGGGTCAAAGTTAAAGAACTACTGAAGGACACCAAGGCCTCAAGCAGAAAAAATTTCTTTCACCTTCAAAAAATAGAAAGAAAAAACTGTAGAAAAAAAAACTACAATGTCAAGTAGAGGCAGCAAAAGAGAGGTAGCTCTTCCTCAAAGAGCAGATACGCTGCAGCCCTCCAACCACTACCATGATACATTCGAGAAAGATTTGCATGATGTGCCCCTCTCCACATGGTCAATCTGAGGGACAGGAACAAGATGGTAAGGCACTACACCCATTGACAATAACTTTCCTGTCATTTAGCTCAAACGTCCCTCCATCAACAATTTGACAAACAAGAACCAGTTCACGTAGCTTTAGAATACATGTGAGATGGAGACAGGGAGAAAGAGAGATAGAAATTATATGAACGTTGACTGTCAGGACTGTAGCAGTTGTATCCACTGAAATGTCAGGTTTATGTCTCAGGATTTGTAAACCATACAGATAACCCAACTGGGATCTCCCAGCTCAAGGAAAATTATGCTGCATAATGAATGAGGTATAATACAGCCACATTTTACATTGTCTCCTGAAAGCAGTTTCATAAGGAATTACGGGAAGGTGGAGTGGAAGACTGGTACAGGGTTTGGGGAGCCAAATAACTAATAGACCCTTTGTCTGCCCCCTATGATTTGAAAGGTGATGGCAAAAGTTAAAGACGTTATGGGGCTGTTTTGGCTAATGCCCAGTACGCAAAGCAGAGAGCTTTGAATTTGGTCCTTTTGGGTATTGGCAGCCAATGGAGGGTACTGAGATGGGCAGAGATAGATTAATGTCTGGGTACCCAAAATGGAAAGCTGCATTCTGGATGACTTGAAGACGTCCAAATAGACTTTGAGATATTCCCAGGTAAAGTCGATTACCATAGTCCAGGCTAGAGATAATTGCCTGAACTATGATTTTCTGAGCGAAAGGAAAAAAGGAGGAGTACATTTTTCTTCAGACATCGTTGGATTCCGCAACAATATGCCACAATTTTTTGGATCTGAGGATCCATAGAGAGGTTATGGTTTAGTCAGAAGCAAAGGTTTTTTTTTTTACTATCTCCTCGGAAGATGGAAAAGGTCCAGGGGAGTCAGGCTGCCAGCTAGAGGACCACCATTTCGATTAGCTGCGTAGAATTATGACTTCAGTTTTCTTGCCATTAAATTTCATGCATTTGAGGCACACCGATTTGGTTACAGCTAGAACACAATTACAGAATAAAAGGGAATAACTTTGGGAGGGGTGTTCTGAGGAAGTCATGTGACAGAAAAATAAGCTTTGTACCGCCTGCCTAAGAACAATAAAGCCAAAACACTGTATGATGTTGGCAAGGGAGCAAGGTATACATTAAAAAGCGTAGGGCTTAAAGATGAACTCTTTGGTACACGACATATCACAGCATAAACGGGAGAAGAGTTTGAGAGACTTGAAAAAAGGTCCTTCAAAAAAGAAATTAACCATTTGCATATCTCAAATTATATCTATCCAGTAGGGTACCGTGAGCCACTGTCGTATGCCATAGTCGTATGCCACAGTATGTCTAGTAAAATGATAGCTCTAGATACGCACTTATCAAGAGTGAGGCCCAGACCTTCAGTAACAGCGAGAAGGGGGACTTGGTGCTGTGTAGTGGGTGAAAGCCTGATTGAGAAGCATCTAGTGGGGCATTGGATTCTAGGTAACTGGATAATGGCCTATTGATGTGCTTTTCTATTACTTTCAAAGGCAGCAGAAGGAGTGAGATGGGTCAATAATCTATAGACTTAATAGGATAGTGTTTTATTTTTTAAGGGGAATAACAACTGCCTGTTTTCAAGTCAAAGTGGATAAAACCGAGAGATTCAGAATTCGAACTAATAGCGGGTGAATGACTGAGGCCTTTTAGCTTATTTCGTGCAGGGTTGTGGGATCTAATGGAGAGCCAGGTTTGTTGGAACTAAATAGGACATTAAAACAATCAGTTTTAATAAATGTAAATTTAGTCAAGAGTGGACCAGTGAAGATGAAGGGTTCCAGAGAGCTTGGAGTAGGAAAAGAGGAATAAATGTAGCGAATTTATTGCGAAACAAAGATAGTAAAATCGTAATTTCTATTAGCTGAGAGGGAGATGAAAAGAGACTGGGTCCAGAAAGGATTTTACAATGAAGCAAACTTATTTGGGTTAATTGGAAGTTCCCTTGATTTTATCTGCATATCAGTCAGAGTAGACTACTCTGATGACTTTATGATAGATCGTAATGGCCTCTTTATAGTGCCATTTATTGTGAAAGTCAATATGCTTGCACCATACTCATTCTAGTATCTTAGGCCTCTTTCTAAGAGAGAGAAGAGGACTGTTGAACCATGAGGCATAAAGCTTTGATTTCAGCAGGGTGAGAGGGATGATCATGTTGAGGCCAATGGAGATTCAATTGTTAAAATGACGTTGGAAGTAATAGTCGGTATAGCGTTTTCTACTTGGGAGCAGAACAATTAAGGTGCAAGTTTTGACAAGCATAGTGTGTAGGTGGCAGTCATTTCTGGGGAGAAAAGGAGACAAATTAAGAAGTACTGGTAAGGATTGTGATCCTACAAAATGAGTGGCATGGGTGGATCTAGTCTGATATTGGATGAATAGGATAAAAATAGATCGAGAATATGGCCAGCTTTATGAGTAGGGTACTGACAATTGTGAGAGCTGGACTGCTTCCAGGTTAATAATGAGATTTACAGTAGTAGCGCAGTGGGTTTATCAAAGTAAAGATTTAAATCACCTAAAATGCTAAAGTTATTGAATTTAATGACAAAAATAGATGACTTCTAAAAAGTTGAAGGTGGAATTCTGCTGCGGGAAGTACTGGTAAAATAAAGTGAACCAAAGATTTTGGTTCCGGCAAAGTGATGATCATTCAATGCAGAATAATTCAGATATCTGTACTTTAATTGTAAGCTTGAATTACCAGTTTAAACTTTTTGTATGTAAAAGCCCCTGCTTCATTTTTTCCAGTGTAAATAAATGCGCTCAACACCGAAAAAGTGAGACTTTAAAATATAAAAATATCTAAAACCAATTTCAGTGTCTAGAATGCAACTGTACTGGCAAAAGATGTGGGATTGCAACAATGGGCAATTATGAAATACCGTTCAATGCCATTAGGAGTCAATGTGCGGCAGTTCCTTCAATAGGACACAAAGGCTACAAAATGTCACTAAAGTTTGGTATATTATTCTGGTAGGTTATTCTGCGATTCTTCCTGGTGTCAAAACGGCTTCAAGTCGTTGTGCATACAGTTTGCAATAATGCTTTTGCTATCATGTGTGCACTTTGAACATTCATCAACATTTCAAAATGGTTTCTTACCCTAGCTTCAAGAAGCGTGACATCCATCCCAAAACTCTGCAACTGCCGAGCGGCTGCCAAACCTGATACTCCAGAGCCTATAATGATTACCTTTCCAGTTTTTTTTGCTGAAGAATAGGACAAAAGTGAAAAACAGAAAACTTCAGTGAGAAACTCATTGTGCAAAACATAACCACAGAACATACAAAAAATGTCTATAAAATGTTTTCACTGTTTTACCAGAGTGTCCGACACTTCTTTGGTGTGGGTGGGGCCATGGAACAAACAGGGGCTACTGAGCATCAACCGTGGGGGCTAGGGTTGTTTGCCATTACTGTACCATAGTCTGTCCTACTATGGCATTGTAAAACTGGGTGAAGTACAACCCACTTGACTCCCAGTGGTAGCGATGGCGAGCAGTCGCTGGCTTCTCGGGGAGATGGTGTGGGGGGTCACAAGCTCACCCAGCAGCACAATAACCGATTATCCAAAACACTTTAATCCACACATTTAAAAATCAATACTCCACAAAACAGGTAAAAAGTACAAACACACTGGTGCCCTCACCCCCTTTGGGCATTTATTAAAGGTCAGGTGCAGATTACTCTAATTTTGTATGTAGCACTCACTTCACTCACTAATCAAAAGGTCCCCTTTCAGAACAGTCTCACTCATCACAGTGCACATATAAGAGTCCTTTCCCTACAGCTCGTGGGGAGCAACAGCATGTGTCTCTAGTTGCTTCCATTTCTGCTGGAGGTTCTGCCGCATGGATGTATACAGCCCACAATTTGAATGAGGGCTGCAGGCGAACAGCAGTGGAGGTCAACGTCCTCGCATGCAGATGCTGACTCTGGCTGTGCAGATGACTCCCGCATCTAAGAGACCCACTTCTGTCTTTGGTGAGGTGCAACAGACGGGCTGCCTATGGTGAGGGGATCATAGCATCACAAAGGCATTCACAAACGGGCCTTTGGTTGCAGCAGGAGGGTTCACCTTGGTAGGGAAGGCATAATCTGCCTTAGCTATAGTTCTTAATGATGGTGGTCACAATTTGTGGTTAGGCGATCAGTCTGCCCTGGGCACAGTCCTTGCCTACAGTAGCAACAACTGCTATCTGTGATCATGATAACCCCCCACCCCCAATCCTGTCTCCCTCCCCATGGAACCACCAGCATGGAGATACTGTGGCCACACACCCCCGGGCGTGCAAACCTCTCTCCTCAACCCTCCTCCTCCTGCTGGACCCACAAACCACGGTGGTCAAGATGCTTCCGGCACGGCCTGGAAGTCAGACCAACAGTGAGGTTAGCAAGCACCTTCACTTTCTCAGCACGCAGGTTGGCTTTTAGATATTTCAGGTCAGAGGAATAGAAAGGCAAGTCTTCAAGTGATATCCCCTAACTTCTAGGACACTGGCTGTCAGGGAGACACCAGCTCTGGTCTGCATAGCAGACCTCTGAATACTCTGCGGAGCACTCCCTTCCTTGGCCAAAGAGAACTTGAAAATGGAACAACAGTCATTGGCTCCCACTTTAATACAATGAAAGAAGACAGCAGATAAGGATTCCTGGTCAGCATTTTAGGAAACAGTTTGAGATGACTTCTTTCAAGTATCCTCTCCAGGCTGCTTTTCAAACATAGCCTTTGTGATGGGAGTCACTAGCAACAGCCACACCGAACCATGACCAGGGATGAGACAGAAAACCTATTCATGTTTGCAGTAGAGACTGCAGTCCTACCCATCACATCTGTCACCTGCCAAATGTTAGTGCTCCATTCAACAAAAAGGCCTAAATAAAAGTATAAAGAAGCCTTATATTGTTTGTTCCTACTCCAGTAGCTATGTCTGCACCATTCAGCCTCAGAATGGCAGCAATCCACTTCTGTCTGGGAAAACAATCTCTCATCGTGTGCAAAGTAAAGGTAAGGTACTTCCAAATTAGATCCTACAGGCCTCCATTACTCTGGCTCACTCACCTTACCAAAAAGGCCACACACACATGTACAGCATACACTTCAGATGTTAGTCATCGCACAGAAGCAAAAGTTTACACAAGTGGGCCAGTAAACCTTTAAGACCGGAATAACGATAAAAAGGTCTGGCTACAACTATGGATTCAAATAATATGGCCATTTCTGATCTACCTGTGAAAATCATGACAGGAACAGTAGTACATTGTCAGTAAAATGAAGGCATGCTTGATGTGCCCTTCCAGGTCAAAGGACAGGTCCAGAACTTCACTGCTATCAAGGGACAGGCCTACGGCTCCGCACACACATTAGATACATGTGAGATTTTGGCCAATATCCAAACCCTTTATACCACATACTTGCAGTCTGGCACTAAGGGCAGGGGAACACGATTGCACACCTTTTAGGGGGTGCACCGGTCTAAACAGAGTATAAATGAACAAATGTAAGACGTAAAGTGTTTTTTTTTTATAAAGCCGTTTTCTTTAAACTCAATGGTTTTACTTTGCTAGAGGAAATAGTCCTAGCTGTGCTTATTTTACAATCAAGATGGGTCATTTCTGAAGACTCCAATTTGTTCAACCAGGAGAGGCAGATTATTGTGTAAATGCTTTTCAGTTGGGGAGTGGGGGTGCGTTGAAATAGAATGAATACAGTGAAACTCAATATATGTTGTTTGGGTCAGGTCGTTAAAGTACTGCACACCTAAACTAGTTACAGCAAACTGGAGAAGTCACCAGGACCTTATGAATGTACACCTCCTTTTTTCCTTTCGCTCAGAAAATCATAGTTCAGGCAATTATCTCTAGCCTGGACTATGGTAATCGACTTTACCTGGGAATATCTCAAAGTCTATTTGGACGTCTTCAAGTCATCCAGAATGCAGCTTCCCGTTTTGGGTACCCATACATTAATCTATCTCTGCCCATCTCAGTACCCTCCATCGGGCCTTATGAGGAGTTGGTGACGTCAGACGGAGTCGCGCACAATGCCGTGCTCCTATGACGTCGTCCACGCCGGCGTGCTACAGAGAATTTTCCGAACGTTGCTGGCGCAAGGGGGATATTCACAAGGTGAAGAATCCACAAGGCAGATGTATCTATCAGAAATATGCATTTTCTTGTAAATGTATTCATTATTTAAAATAATGGTATTCAACGTAGAACGAAGAACGAAGAGCATATTTGGCCTCTGTGAAATTCAAAAGTGTGTTCTGGAGGCACATAGAGATCAGAACTGAGTACTTCAATAACTTAGACAAGTTTGTAACATGTAGATTTAAATGGCGTTAGTGGTTAGGATCTAAGGACCGATATTATGCAGACTTTCCATATGCTCAATCTGATCCTTAAACATATAATACATTTTTAGCCTTGAAGTAAAAAACAATAATAAAAGAACATTATTCAACATCCCACAACAAGCAGAAAGGCAGTAAAAAAATAGACAACATAGAAATTAAATCTAGGACAATTGTGTTAGTTAAGCAATTTAAAATCAATTTTGGATATTCACTGGTCATATCAGCAGAGTTCTTAAGGAACACTCCTAGTTTGATTGAGCAGCTTTGTCTAAAAGAACCTGCTATTAATTAGGAGACCACCAAAAGGCCATCTGTATGGGAGTTCAAAAACATATACTAGATGTGAGCGAGTCACTGGAAGAAGCCTGGCTTAATTGGATGTCATTTTTTAACATTGAGAGACCAAAACAAGTAAAGTTTTCACAGGAGGGGATGTGGCCTGGAGGGCTAAAACTGCTGATCAACAAACTGTTGTGTAGTTCCTATTAATCTATATAAGATATGGGTGGTTAGACAACATAAAATGTGGGATCGGTGTCCAGACTGATTCCAGATATCCCTACCGGATGCGTTCGCCTGCATACTAGCTGGCTCACAGTGCCACCAGGAACTCCTCTTACCACGGAGGGAGTAGTTTCTGGCAACTATCGAACATGACCACCATAACCCCTCAGGTATAGTGAAAACAGTACAATACTTTTGGCTCAGTCACTCGTTCTCACTTTATCTCAGAAAAATACACAGAATTAACGATAGGGACGTTTTTAATAAGCAGTTATTGAACCAGAGTCATTCTAGTGTAAAATATGTATGCTGCCAACAACCATATGACAGAAACAGATGTATATTGGTATAAGCACCAATACAGTAAATAGATGGTAGAATTCTACCATAATACTAAAAAACACTGGATATATACTGGCATTTGATTACATGACAGAAATAATGCATACTCCTACAATGCTAACCCTAACTAAATGTACCGAAGTGTACCTAGCATGTATGTAGGTGTATAGCCAAGACTCCCCCTAGGATAGAGCCAACCCTATTACCTGATGAGAGCGCGAAGGACCCCTTCTTGGTCTCGAGATGGACACGCTGCAAGGGATGTCAGACCACTGCGTGCTCGAGCGTCTGCGTGCAGGGACTTCAGCGTCTCATGTCAGCATGCAAATCTTTCTCCTCTGCCTGCCCTAGGAAAGATACGATGCTTATATACCCAAAAAGGTACCCTCAGGTGTTCTACCTTGTTGTGTCATGTCGGCAGAGGATGACTATGGTGATTAACCTTATACACAGTTACTATGCAGATATGGCAGTCCTGCTAGGATTCTGAGAATCCTCATGCATAATCAATTTGGTTAGTTTTTCAGGGAAAACCACATGACATTTATGAAGCACCTAAATAGGAAAAATGTCAGCACTAAAAACGGTTATGTATATACAAGGCAGGGTAAATGTAGGTAAAAGGTTAGGAGACTATCAAGCCAATATTGGGGTACATTGTGATTCATAACAGCCACTCCTCATCAGACTGGATGATATACTACAAAAATAAAAATGGAATATCCTTATATTTAATCATAAAAACATTGTTAAAAAGTTCCGAATAAAAATGTCCAAAACTATTAAAAATGCGTATAAGAATTAAAATGTATGTTACATATGTTAAAAAGCTCTATAAGTCCTTTAAAATATGTCCATATATAGTTTGAGCAAATTAGCACTCCTGAAAGCCATGGTGCTCAGTAAGAGCGAGAAAAGAAAACAAATTGTTTAAAATTCCAATTTTCTTTTGTTTTCGAAAAGAGGCCGAATTATTCCCAACAAACAGAGAGCCAAATATTTATGTCTCCTGTGAGGGGGAGACAACATCATTGCCGCTTGCCTTCGCAGACAACGGTCCCTGTAACACCTCACAGATCGGGTCAATCGAGCAAAGGTGATCTTCAGTTCCCACAGCTGAGGAAACATTTGAAACATCCAAAGCAACTGCGCCTGCAGTGGAGCCGGTATCCAATCCAACATGAGCTGAAGCATCCTGTGATGGCTCTTAGAATGCAGACATCAACCTGGGCATACGCTGAGGATACTGAACTACGTGGGGCTTTAATGGGTCCAGCCATACATCCACGTCCGGAGGCGCAACCGATTGAAGTGTTAGACAGAGGCCCAACGCGCATTCTTGTCAGCAGAACAAGCAGAGGAGGACAGGCAAAACACAGTTAATCCAGACTGGTCAGATTGATGGGAACCAAGACTCGCTTAGCTCCCGAAGGCGATGTGTGCCAAGATGGAGTACCATGCGGTCACGGTAATGTTGCTCCAAGAGCTTTTTCCCATTTCCTTGGTGACTGGGACATCCATTGTGTAGCAGAAAAATTAAAAACCGGATATCCACTACCAGTAGCAGGATTAGCGGTAGCCCTCCAAAAACGATTCCAAATACGTACTGTATGAAGGCTGGAATCAGTCCGAAAACTGTCTGAAAGGTGCTTAACAGTCCCGAACCGATGCGCTGTACCATTTCTCCGAAATGGAAAGGGCAATTTGTTTGTACCAGTGCCTGTATCTCAGCTGAGGACCTTGCAACCTGAAGAGCAAAAGTCTCGCGGACTGAGGTTAAGGGCACATCGTTTGGTAAGAGCATAGCTTTCAGTCGGCTCAGAGAATGAAACCGTATAAAGCAAACATTCAACAAAGGCCATAACGGCATCTCCTGGATTGTGTGGGTCAGTGGAAGCAATACTTGGATACAACAAGTAACCCTGGAACTTACTTTGACTAGATAAACGATGCCTGGAAGCATCGCACAAAAACATTGATCATTCAGCATTAAGTAATTCCCATTTGTGAGCCGCCTGAACACTGGGGATCCCTTTAAATGACAGGATAAATTTGCAACTGAACCATTACAGGCCCGGTGAAGTATAATATCCTGGCAAATTAGCCCCTTCGAAGCTAATGACGAGCTGGGCTCGTCATGGCGCTTACCTGCCGTGCACGGATGACAAGGCCAGCTCGTCATGAATAATGGTAATTTTGGTTCTTCAGCGCAGGACGGGAAAACGCCTAGCAGCCATGTGGTTAAAGACCCGCTTAATGAAGTATTGCAGTCTGTACCGGTGAGAATCACTTCCGTGTCCCCATTACTGCACTGTGGATCTATACAGTAATTCAAAAGATTCATGGATGAGGTCCTCACCCATTACTTCCTATCTGCAGACCAGGTGTTTTTCTAGGCAATATTGGAATTGGAACGTTGTTAATGGCAATGTTATATGGCCATGAATTAACCATTCAGTGGACTGTTATTCTGCCACAGTGAAAGGTAATTGGTCCAATTTTTCAATGTGCAGCATTGTATATTTTGCATCTCTTTGTGCCATTATTGTCTACCTTTCTGTTGGGTTATCAGCAGAAAACAGACGTCAATAAAATCTCACTGAATAAGGTCACATAGAAAAAGTACAGCGTAATCTTGTTGTGTTGGGTACTTACTTGGTAGAGGTTTGACCCTTTTATAAATTCCAAAGTTGATTAAACCATGCCTCTCCAAATAACTATGTATCCTGTGTACTAAAACGGTATCACCTAAGGAAAAAATAGAAATAAAAATGTCAAACAGAATTTTTTCATAAAATGTTGAAACTATAAAAAAAAAAAATGGGTCTACCCTGAGAAAACTCACAGTGGATTCATGGTTTAACATTTTTTAGAAGGTGGAGATACATACATGATAATAAAAAAATAAAACACTGCAAGTACGTAAATGTAACCAGTCGAGCGAATGAGTGATGAGGCAGTGTTGAAAATACCATTAATAAGATGACCGCTCAAAAGACACTTTTTAGAACTATATTACATAAAAAAAGCAACAAAAACACAAATGCAGCAGAAATGGATGAACATGTCTGTTCGTTTATGCATGACGCAATTAGAAACTTGGCAAATTTACTTTTAAGAAAGAAAATGGGTTTTATAAAAGGGAGACTACAGAAAAAATAGTTGCAAAACGTAATGAGATCCAACATCAACTTTTAGCAATGCAAGCCTCGGACATGGAACTATCAAGTGACATTCAGGATTGGGTGCAAGCATACAAGGGTCATTTTAGCTGTGTTTTTATCATGCTGTGCTAGAATGCACACCATTTTTTCAACATCTATGCAAGTGCTATAATTTACTTGGTGGATTGGTAGGCAGTATACTCTTGCCATGCCACTGCAGCTGATCAATACACATTTTAAATTATTTACCACAACTGCACGGGTTGGTTAATCAGGTGTATGCATTAACTGCATTTGGCAACTTGTTTTCTGAATAGAGTTTTAGAATGGAGCAGCATATCCCGATGGGGATACAGATGCAGAAGAGGTGCTGGAGGAGCAGTGGTGAAGACTAATAGGAGGTAGGCAAAGGGCGGAGGGGGTGGGGGTACAGAAGGGGGGAGGTTGTTCCATCCCAGAGCTGCTGATGCTCGTTACGGGACTCGAGAAATTATTACAGCCATCTTTCTAAGGGCTATTTGTAGCAGGAAACAAGTTGTTGCTGGTGATGTGATCCAGAACACAACATTCCATTCTGCTGGCATGTTCAGATAGAGACATTTACCTGCTATGCATTTGAACACTAACTGTAATGAGGGGGACGTACTGCAGCTATTTTACAGTGGTAATGAAGCTGTAAAGGTTTTTGGATTTGGGTATGAGTCTAGCATGTGCCTTCAAAGAGTATTATTGGGGGGTAGCAAAGCAGCATACTGTAATCCTTAAAGAGTGCTTCTGTTGTATAAAATGGTGACGACCAGAGCTTATTCAACATCCTGAAACATGGCTTTGTTTTATGACCATTTTATTTAGTGAAATATGTAAAGTCTGAAATTGTTTGCAGTGGGGGCTGTTGCCATTCGTTCATCTAGTTAGAGGCAGCTGCAATGCACTTTTATTTTTAGAAGTGCAACATTTCACCAGTGGAGACAGATGAAGTGAAGACCTACCTAACTGACTCTGGGGAAAGGCGAGAGAATGATAGCCAGACTATAATTGTTGCTCTTTACAACGCATGCTACTCCATCTACTTCACAGATCAGAAAACATTATTTACTTGTAATTCTAATTCTCAATAATGGATATTCGTTTTAATTCATAAATGGTGGAATAAAGCTGTACTTTTGGGCAACCTTGGACCACATTTTTAAATAAATGTTTTCAAAATATAATTTAAACAAAACATAGTTATAGTGCAATGTTTTCTACGATGTTAAAAATACATAAGACAATTGACCAAATCCGTTATAAAACAGTGCCTATGACTTAAAACACCATAATGGTATTATGGTTTTAAATTACAAAGAAAACGGAATGGTAATCTTATACAATCTGTTTTAGGGTGAAAAATCGGTATCTCCTATTTTAACAACTCCAGAAGCTGCCTCCCCATATGTATGGCACGGAAGTAGCTATTGTGCATGTTTCTGAGTAAGAATGTAATAAGGCCTAAATTAAAAACGAAGATCCTGGTCTAAGGGGGGATGGTTACGTCATTTATCAACTTGGACAGAATACACATGATGAGGAATAGGGGTTAAAATGGCTTAACTATCTCTAAATCAGACGATTCTTTCTCATCTTAATTGCAGAGTAGAATAGCACGCTTAACTCAAATTCAGAAACATGAAACTAGGAGAATAAGTCATTGTTATGAAAACAGGGCACGCAAGGAAGCTCAACAAGGGCACTAGGGCATTTGTTCAGAACTCTCAGTCTATACTGTAAAGTCTCTCAATAAAGTGGCCTGATCTCAGAGTCACAGACCTGCAAATAACTGGAACAGAGATACCACTCATTGGAACAGTCGTATCAGCATTCCTTCTGGTAGAGTGAGCCGTGAATTACTCAATATGGAAGTACTGGCCTTCGGTAGCAGTCAAAAACATATGACTATCCACCTAGATGAGGACTGCTTAGAGGAGGCCAACTCCAAACTTAACAAAGATATTAGGACCATATGTTTTTAGTTTCATCTTAGTAATAACAAAAGAGCAATCCTTCCATTACGCAAGAGTCTGGCAAGGACAATGGCTTAGGAATGAAGGTCGGGAGTCAAATAGTCTGACTGATAGGTAAATCAGAGACATTTTTCAGAAGGAAGGAAGAGCGAGACTTAAGAAAAACCTTACTGCAGGGAAAAACTGAAAAGTGAGGCTGACCTTGCATATGCAATCCTGTTTCGGCCTACCCATCAGAAATTTCTTATAATATGGTTCTTCTAAATCCTCTGGTGTTTGCTCACCTGTATTAGCGTGCAATAGAGCGGAGACCCTCGGGGGGAGGTCTTGGGTCCCTTGAGAAATCTTTAATCACCGGAGTTGTGAAAAAATGCCTGAAGAGGCCATTTAAGACAGCTGATAATGGCACCCCTACATTAGTAGGGAAGCCCAGATTAGAACGGTAAGTAAGATAAGGTAGTAATGTTTCTTCCTGGCACGTTCTCAGGTCACCTATTAGAGTGAATCTGCCTCCAACCATGAACTTGTCTTGCCAAAATCCCGAGATGAAGAACAAGACTGAAGATGAATGTAGGATTAGAGATAAAATCAGATGTGAAGAGGAGCAATGCCCAGCGGCAGTGCACTCACATGTGGTGTGTGTCCAAAGGTGCAATGAACAAAAGAACAAGTTACTTACCTTCGGTAACGCTTTTTCTGGTAGATGCAGTATCTGCCTGTGGATTCCTCACCTTGTGAATATTCCCCTTTGCGTCAGCAACATTCGGAAATTCTTTTTGTAGCTTCGCGCCGACGTGGACGACGTCATAGAGGCACGGCATCGCATGCAACTCCGCTGACGTCACCGACACCATAATAGGACCAGACCGGCATGATGGCATCAGTTCCGCCCTTTTTTGTGTGCCTTCGAGGCACACGGACGTACCAATGACAGTAGATATATACACAGTATACACAGTACACAAATGTCAGGATAACACACAGCGTGAACCAAATGCAAGAAAGCACTTGAAAGAAAAAATTTCCTTGACAAAACAAAATATATATACATTACATTACAGTAACTCAGGTATAGAAGAGTGGACAACAGGGAGGCGGGTGGGTTAGTGAGGAATCCAAGGCAGATACTGTATCTACCAGAAAAAGCGTTACCGAAGGTAAGTAACTTGTTCTTCTGATAGATACATCCCGCAGTGGATTCCTCACCTTGTGAATAGAGTTCCACAGCATTCCCCACTCCCAGAGGAGGGTGTCCACTCTCCTATACTAGAAAACCCTGAAGGACAGAGCGCGCAAAGTGACCGTCCCTCCTCACCTCTGCATCCAAGCAGTAATGATTCGCAAAAGTGTGGAGGGAGGCCCAAGTAGCCGCCCTACAAATGTCCTCAACAGATGCACCTCTAGACAAAGCAGATGTTGATGACTTTGCTCTAGAAGAGTGAGCTCTTATACCCTCTGAAGGGTCCTTACCCGCCAAGGAGTAGCAGATCTTGCTGCCAGAAAATCCAACAAAGAGCTGGTCATCCACACGATAGTCTTTAGTCCTATCGAGATAAAAGCTCACCGCCCTTTCAGGGTCCAGACGGTGTAGTCTCTCCTCCTTGGAAGGTTGAGGTGGAGGATAGAAGGTAGGAAGGGTAATAGACTGTCCTAGATGGAAGGGAGTTACCACCTTAGGCAGAAAAGCAGCCCTGGTCCTAAGAACCATTCGGTCAGCATGAATGGTCAAGAATGGGGGCTTTAAACTAAGAGCTTGAAGCTCACTTACCCTCCTTGCCGAGGTAATTGCGACCAGGAAGACCGTCTTAAAAGACAAAAGTCTCATGGGACACTTGTGCAAGGGTTCAAAGGTAGAACCCATCAAGTAGGTTAAGACAAGATTTAAGTCCCATTGAGGCACAATAAAGGGAGTAGGAGGGAATTTATTAGTGAGACCCTTCAGAAACCTTAAAACCACAGGAGATTTGAATGAAGACAGCTGATCCGACAAACAAAGAAATGCTGACAATGCCGAAAGATAACCCTTGACTGTAGCCACAGCAAAACCTTGCTGCGCCAAAGAAAGAGCAAACTGTAGTATATCAGACAAACGAGCCTTCAAAGGGTCAACAGATTTCTCTCCACACCAAGAGACAAATTTATACCATCTGTACGAATAGATTTGGTGGAGTCACGCCTGGCCGAAAGAATGACATCCACCACATCGTGTGGGAGAGAAAAGGAATTCAGGTTGCCCCGTTCAATCTCCAGGCATGAAGGTGTAAGGTCTGGAGGTGGGGGTGTAGAACCTGCCCCTCCATCTGAGAGAGGAGATCTGCCCTGAAAGGGAGACGGAGCGGCGGGCACGAGGAGAGGTGGAGAAGATCTGTGTACCACACCATTCCTGGCCAATCCGGGGCGATCAATATAACTTGGGCCCGGTCTTGGCGAATCTTCCTCAGAACCTGAGGAATCAAGGATATGGGGGGGAAACGCGTAAAGGAGCCGTGAGTCCCAACAACTAAAACGCGTCCCCCAAGGCTCCGCGCATCGGATACTGGAGGCTGCAGAATGACAGGCAGTGAGCATTTTCGCGAGTGGCGAACAGGTCCACCTGAGGAGTCCCCCACGTCCGAAAGACGTGACGAACCACCTCCGGATGAAGCCTCCACTCGTGGTCGGCCGAGAACTGCCGACAGACTGTCTGCACGCACGTTCAGAACCCCGGCCAGATGATTTTCCATCAGAAAAATCTGATGGTCCTGAACCCAGGACCAGAGACGCAGAGCCTCTCTGCAGAGACACTGTGACTTTACTCCTCCCTGCTTGTTGACATACCACATCGCGGTGGTGTTGCCCGTCAGGACTTGAACCGACCGACCGCGAAGGGAAAGGAGGAAGGCCTTGAGTGCCAAACGTATCGCCCGCAATTCCAGAAGGTTGATGTGAAGGAACCTTTCCTCTGGAGACCAAAGACCCTTGACCTCCAGATCCCCCAGATGAGCACCCCACCCTAGAGTGAATGCATCCGTTATCACTGTGGCCACCGATGGAGGCAGTTGAAAAGGCTTTCCTTGAGACAGGTTGCCTTCCACTCCCCACCAAGCCCGATCCTCTGCAGTATCTCTGGAGCTCCTCACAGACTCCCTGAGATCTCTGTTGTGCTGATACCACTGCCTGCGGAGGCACCACTGGAGCGTCCTCATGTGCCAGCGTGCATGGTTGACGAACAGAATGCAGGAAGCCATCAGACCGAGCAGGCGAAGGACCTTCAGGACTGGAACGACAGCTCCGTTGTGAAATAAAGGTATCAACTCCTGTATGTCGCAAATCCTTTGAGGTGGAGGGAATGCACAACACACAGTTGTGTCCAGTACCACACCTATGAACAGGTTGCGCTGGGAGGACACCAGGTGAGATTTGGGTACATTTATCGAAAAACCCAACATGTGTAACAACTGAGTTGTTTCTTGCAAATGATGGAGCACTATCTCTGGGGATTCGGCTTTGATCAGTCAATCGTCCAGATACGAGAATACCGGTATCCCCGATCTTCTGAGATGTGCCGCCACCACAGTCGTCACCTTGGTGAAAACTCGAGGCGCAGTAGTAAGACCAAACGGTAGGACCACAAACTGGTAGTGCTGTGAACCCATCGTAAAATGGAGATACTTCCTGTGCGACTGCAGGATAGGGATGTGAAAATATGCATCCTGCAAGTCTATTGACACCATCCAGTCTTCTTCAATCAGCGCCTGAAGAACCTGTGCAAGGGTGAGCATCTTGAACTTCTCCTGTTTCAGGTAAAGGTTCAAGATCCTGAGATCCAGGATTGGACGAAGCCTGCCATCCTTCTTGGGTATCAGGAAATACCAAGAGTAGCATCCCTGACCCCTTTCCTGCTCAGGAACCAACTCTATCGCACCCTTTCTTAACAGTGTCTGGACTTCCTCCTGCAGGAGTAACCGGTGTTCCTCTGTGCAAAAACCTTGGCAAGGAAGGTAATTTGGAGGGAATTCCCAAAAGGGAAGAGCATACCCATTTTCTACGAGATTGAGAACCCAAAGATCTGATGTAACTGATTCCCAATCCCGTAGAAAATAGGTAAGCCGACCCCCTACAGGACCCGCATGATCCTGAATGGCTGATCTAGGGCTGCTTTTCTGGGGTTGGGGTGTTGGAAGAGGTGGAGGAGGAGGACGCCCGGTTTTCTTCGAGGACGAGCTCTTTGCTTACCTCTGTAAGACCTGTACAGGGGGTTTTACTGCTGCTGCTGTTGACCTTGCTGGTAGGAGCGAAAGGAAGACCGTCCAAACCATATATACCTTTTGGTAGATGAACCCCTGGTCTGCAGCCCCAAAGATTTGGCAGTAGTCCTACTGTCCTTAAATCTATCTAAGGCTGCGTCAGCTTTATTTCCAAAAAGTCCAACACCGTCAAAAGGCAGATCCAGAGGGAGGAGCTACGCTACGATCCAAGATGGCCGCATAAGCTCCCGGCTCCGCCAACCTCCACCGGCAGCTCGTATATCCTGCCCTTTATCCTTCCAGTACGCCGGACTCCCACATGTATGAAGTGCTCCTGACTCCTGCGGTGCAAACCCGGACCCTCCAACTTACCGGGTGACAAAGTTACGTCGAATTTACTTCTCGGCCTATTCCAGAGCTTCCACCGGGACCTCGATTTCTGACCCATCCGGGTTGGATGTGATCAACATCGGCTGTGGGACCAGGGTTGCTTCCGGTCTCTCGACCTCGGTCCAAACCTTCTAATTCCAGTTGGCAACTGAGTAATCGGCTTCATTCAAGGACACGGCACAGTGACGCATGTGATATTGGTGACCACGGTCGGGGGTCCTATGCCCGGTGAGGTTGACTTTGACATTCGGGGTTAGCTTTTCTATCTGTTTTATGCCGGATATGCACTGTGTATGCTATTGGGAGACAGGAGGTTTTTATTGGAGTTCTCCCCATGTACGTGTTCAATACTTGCTTTAATAGTCGACATGGAATTTGGGGAGGCTGCTGCTGGTGGGGTGTAATGAGGACCGGGAGTGTGTCTATTGCTCTCCTCCTCCGCTTTCTTTCCTTTCTTTAGGGCAGTTCTGGGGCGACAGGCACGCTGTTAGTGGGGTTGGCCGTAGCCATTACAGGGGTGCAGGGTGGTGGGTGTTGGGGGGGGTTTATTATTTTAGTTTGTTTTGTTCTATGGTCTCTTTCTCTTTCTTTTCTCTTTCTCTCTGGTGGGGCTTTCCTTCCTCTTCAGTAGGTTGGCTGTCTCTCTCTATCTCACTTCTTTCTCTATCTGGCGTCTATACTTGCCTATGCCTTACTTCTCTGGAGGGTGGGTTTTTCGGGATGATGCTCTAGCTGAATCGCTCGCTATTATACTGATTTTGGCTCCTTGTTTGCCTTAGCGGGCGTAGTATGTTTAAGGCTGTAATGTTCATCACCTGGTTCTGATTACATTGCGGGGTGCGTCCCCCCCATCTCTTCTTAATTCTATTCTATGGTGTGACGCCATCGATAGTGCAGCCACTACTGCTTCTTCATAACCAAAAAAAATGAAACCTTTGATATCCTTTGCTTAATGGCACATGCAATCATAAGCTATGCTTGTCTCGTTGATATTACGCGGTCGTATACATTTGCATGCCACCTGAATCTATATCCTGAGTTTGCGGCCGGCCCCTGTGGTTGTAGGCCTGCGCTTGTAATGCTTTGATAATTCAATAAAGGTTTTCAAAAAAAAAAAAAGGCAGATCCAATAATGCGGCCTGAACGTCCGCCGAAAAGTCCGATGACTTCAGCCAGGCAGATCTTCTAGAGGCAAAAGCGGTTCCCATGATGCGAGCAACCGAATCAGCAGTGTCCAGCCCACTGTGGATCACCTGGCATGCAGCCGCCTTTGCATCAGTCAACACTTCCTCAAAATCCTTCCTGTTGTCATCAGGAATTTTAGGAGCCAACAGACGCAGCGAATCCATAAGGGTATGAATGTATCTCCCCATAAGGCAAGTGGCATTGGTTGACTTTAAAGCCATACTTGCTGTAGAAAAGGACTTCTTAGCAGTCTGGTCCTGTTTCTTGGCATCCTTATCCCCAGGCACTTGAGGAAATGCGCCCACAGTCTTTTTAGAACAGGCTGCCTGAATAACAAGACTTTCAGGCGAAGGATGTGACGTTAAAAATTCAGGGTCCCAGGTGCAACTCTATACCTCCTTGCAACACTTTTAGACACTGCAGGAGTCGTTAGAGGCTTGTTCCAAACCTCCAAAATAGGCTCAGTTAAAGCCTCATTAAAAGGGAACAACGGCTCAATTACAGAACTTGGGGAATGGAGAACCTCAGTCAGAAGATTAGATTTAAATTCGACCGTAGGCAAGGTTAAATTCAACTGCAGCCTTCCTCGTGACCATGTGGTATGGCTTAACATCCTTTGAAGGAGCATCAGATACAGATGGCAGCTCCCATTAAGGAGAAAGCTCCAGACCACTAGCCTCTGCTAGATCTTCAAAACAATCATCTTGAAGATCACCTTCCTCCATCTCAGCCTCAGCCTCCCTATATCTTTGTTCTTCCAAGAGGCGCTGAGCATCCCTTCTAGATCTCTCCTTCAACAGCCGCGCCGTCGGATCCGTAAACGACTCCGACAGAGCCGGGATCGACTCCGAAGGCCCAGGGCGCTGTTCACGAGGTCTACTCGGAGCAGGCGACGTCGGTATCGGCGTCGACGACCTCGGCAGAGCCGAGTACTGCCAAGGCGGTGTCGGAGCCTGCATGAAAGGCATAAAGGGAGCTGGAGCATAGGAGTGGGGAACTCCTAAATTAAAAGCCAGAGGACCCATTAGACCCGAAGGTGCACCAGAGTGGTACCCTGCTCTGGAAAAGACACCATACATAGCATTTAAAAATG
The DNA here is from genome assembly GCF_964263255.1 of Lissotriton vulgaris. NCBI lineage: Eukaryota > Metazoa > Chordata > Amphibia > Caudata > Salamandridae > Lissotriton > Lissotriton vulgaris. The sequence continues at coordinate 1,702,353,015 of NC_141687.1, forward strand.
CTGAAGGGTCTTGACCTGGGGCCGGGAAAGGAGGGTCAGAACCCCCAGACTGACCCTTTTCAGGCTCCGGATTCGCCTCTTCTTCCACAGGTACTGAACCCTCATCCAAAAGGGACCTCTTCATCCTCTCGAGCCGGGTATGGCACCGGAGATGGATTCAGAACCGCAGTCGGTGAATGAGCACGCAACTCCAAAGGCGAAGCCTCACCTTCTGGATCCAAGACTTCCGGCGATGGAGACACAAAATCCTTCCCATGCTTCCCTTCTCATGCGACTTCGGTCTTGAGTCCGAATCCTTACCGGAGTGATGTCGAGACGGATTAGTTACTTACCTGTAATCCTAGTTCTCTTCCAGGGGTATCCTCATCAAAGTCATAAGCATTAGAATATTCCCGCCCATGCTCGGGACCCCGGAAACACTATATTATATGTGCCCCACATATATACACTCGTGTATATATATATATATATATATATATATATATATATATATATATATATATATAACATGCAATAGCAGCCAAATAACATCAGAGCTGAAATATGCTGTGAAGAATTTCCACCATACATGACTAATAAGCATTAGAAACATGAGAAACAACACCAAAGATTGTTTAGAAACTGTTTTAATGCTCAGAAAGCAGTAGAAATTCTCATAACTCACTGAAAGCATAGAAAGGTCCCAGGCTGCATTGCAATCACACAGTCTAAAAAGACTGTAAAGCTAACCTGTGGCTGTATAAAAAAAACTGACACCGTGCCTTTAAGGCACCCCTGACCCCCTGTATCCCATCATGCCTCAGGGGTGACAGTTAGGTCAGTTGTTCTTTTCGGAGACTGAAAACAAACCCAGTAACAAATAGGTTAACAATATCTCCTTATTAAAGAGTATCCTTTGCCCGGGGAGGCGGGAGGGTTGCTTATGACTTTGATGAGGATACCCCTGGAAGAGAACTAGGATTACAGGTAAGTAACTAATCCTTCTCTTCCAGGGGATCCTCATCAATAGTCATAAGCATTAGAATAGAATAGAGAGCCTCTCCTCTTCCCTGCGGGCAAAGGAATGATAAGACAGTAATCTCATCAACAAGTCTGAGTAGGCTATAGACTGCCCAAACAGATTCCTAAAGAAGGCTTGCCCTACTTGAGTATCGGCCCTGGAATCAGATTCGAGACAGTAATGCCTCGTAAAGGTATGAACCGATTTCCAGGTTGCAGCCTTGCATATTTCTGACATTGGAATGTCATGTAAGAAAGCTACTGTAGCGGCTTTCCCTCTAGTGGAATGCGCTTTGGGTGACACCAAAAAAAGGCTTGCCTGCAAGCTGATAGGCCAAAATTAATGCAAGAGACAATCCATCTGGAGATGGACCTCTTGGCCGCTGGAAAACCTGTCCTCATTAAACCATAGTTCACAAACAGTTGATTCGTTTTCCTAATCCCTTTAGTCCTTTCCAAATAGAACTTGAGCACTCTCTTAAGATCTAAGGAGTGAAGCGACCACTCGGCTGGCGTCGTAGGATTTGGAAAAAATGAAGGGAGGGAAATGGACTGATTTATATGAAAATCAGAAATGACTTTAGGCAAGAAAGATGGATGAGCCCTTAGGACTACTCTATTATGGTGGAAAACAGTACATGGTTCCTTCGCACAGAGCGCTTGTATCTCGCTTACTCTGCGTGCAGAGGTAATCACCACCAAAAAGGCCGCCATCCAAGAGAGATGTTGCAAGGAGGCCTTGTGGATGGGGTCGAAAGGGGGTGACATTAACCTGGATAGAACCAGGTTCAATTCCCATGGAGGAGAAGGGTTTCGCACAGGGGGATACACTTTTTTCAACCCCTGGAGGAAGTCCTTAACCACTGGAACCTGAAAGAAAGAAATCTGATCAGGTGATTTTCTGTATGCTACTATGGCTGACAAATGCACCCTAATAGAAGTATATTTCAAACCAGAAGTTGCCAGGGAAAGGAGGTATGGCAAGATGACCTCCTCCTGCCCTTTAGTCGGATCTAAGTGATGATCCCTACACCATATGTAGAACCTTTTCCACTTGAACGCATAGGACGCTCTCGTGGAAGGCCTCTTAGCCTCCTTTAAAATGTTCATGCATTCGGGAGGCAAGTTCAAATGTCCATATTGCAGGACCTCAGGAGCCATGCTGTTAGGTTCAGTGATGGGAGGTTGGGATGCATTATCCTCCCGTTCATCTTGCTCAACAGGTCCGGCCTGCAAAGAAGTCGTCTGTGTGGACACACAGACAGATGTAGAAGGTACGGGTACCACCACTGCCGTGGCCAATCCGGAGCTATCAGGATCATTTCCATGTTCGACCTGAGGAGCTTGGACACTACCTTCGGAATCAGAGCCAGGGGAGGAAACGAGTAAGCGAATGTTCCCGACCAATCCATCAGGAGAGCATTCCCCTGCGTTCCTGGCCGGTGGAACCTGGACGCGAAGGCGTGGCATTTGGCGTTTTCGTCGTCTGCAAACAAGTCTATGGTTGGCCGACCCCCAGCAACGAAAAAGCTCTTCTACCACTTTGTCGTTTAGCACCTGGCTGATCTTCGAAGTGCCTGAGGAGTGCGTCTGCTTTTACGTTCAACTCGCCTGGAAGGTGCACTGCCACTACTGTGAGGCCGAGAGAGAGAAGCCAATGCCAGATTGTCTGAGCCTCTCGAGAGAGTGGGCGAGATCGTGTGCCTCCTTGTTTGTTCAGATAGAACATCGTATTGTCAGTCTGACCTAGGACTGAGTTGGACTCGATCGCTGGAAAGAAAGCTTTGAGAGCCAGGAATACCGCTCTGAGTTCCAGCATGTTGATGTGGTATGTCTGCTCCTGCGCAGACCACTTGCCTCGAATTTGAAGCGGACCCATGTGCGCTCCCAGGCCTTGCAGAGAGGCATCCGTCACTATAGACCGGGATGGAAGAGGTTGATGAAACGGTACTCCCACCAGCATATTCCATCTCAGAGTCTACCATTTGATGGCATCCTTCGTCGCTTGGGAAAGAGTGATACGATCTTCCCAACGTCCGGTCGCTTGGTCCCACTGGTCCTCTATAGCCTGCTGCCGAGGACGCATTCTCAGCCTGGCGTTTGGGATGAGAAAAATGCAGGACGCCATGGAACCCAGCAGGGATGCTACTTGTCGGGCTGTTGGAAGCCGAGACTCTAGCAGAATCCCACATTTCTGACTCATGGAAAAAAGTGTCCAGAACGGAGCATAGGTTGTGGATGGACTGTGTAGGCCGCTGGACTGACTTCTCCAGGTTTACATGGAGGCCGAGTCTGTGCAACTGGTGCAGGCAAAGTTGTAGATTGTGCGTTACCTGTACCGGAGATGGGCCTTTTAGGAGCCAGTCGTCCAGGTATGGGTAGATGAAGAGTCCCTTTTTGTGAAGAAAAGCCGCCACTACTGCCATGCATTTGGTGAAGACTTCGGGTGCGGACTTGAGACCGAAGGGTAGCACCTTCTACTGGTAGTGTTTGCCCCCTACGACAAACCTCAAGTACTTGCGATGTTGTAGAGCAATTGGAATATGAAAGTACGCATCTTGCAGATCCACCAAACACATCCAATCTCCGGCTTGAAGATGTGGGCATATTTGGTGAAGCGCTAAGATGCGGAACTTTTCTTTGACAATGACTTTGTTCAATAGACGCAGATCGAGTATTGTTCTGAACATGCCCTCCTGATCTTTTTTGGGGACAGTAAAGTATCTGGAGTAGACTCCCTTTCCTCTTTGAGAGGGAGGAACTTCCTCTATAGCTCTTTTTTGTAGTAGAACTTTCACCTCTCTTCGGAGCAAGCTTAGCTCGTGAGGGCAAGAGTTCTTTGGAGGAATGCTCTTGGGAGGCGCACGGAAACGTAGCCTGTATCCATTGCGCAGTATATTCAGCACCCACTGATACTTTGTGATGCTGACCCACTCTGCCAGGTGTTGTGAAGCACTTCCTCCCACTGGAGTGGGCAACGGCCCCAGAGGAAGCCACTGCTCAGGCCTTTCCTCCTCTTGTGGTGTTAGAGGACTGTTGGTGACCTCCTCTACCTCTGTTGGCTTTGTCTCGAAACTGGGATTTACCCTGGTTCTTACTTTGGGACCACTGAGGGGTTTGAACCCTCTGTTGAGCCCCTCTCCTACTGTTGATCTTGAAGCGGCGTTTGAATTCTTTTTTTCTTTTCCAAACCCACCGCTTTCACTGTATCTAGTTCCGTCTTCATACGGGTCATCTCTTCGTCAGCATGTTCCCCGAAGAGAGAGGAACCCGAAAAGGGAAGATTAAGGATGCGATGCTGAGCATCCGGCTTCAGACCTGTAAGGTGCACCCAGGCCAAACTCCTGGCACAAACCCCATGTGAGTAGGAATGCGCCGCAAGCACTGCACCATCCGCTGCTGTGCTTATCTTCTGATTCGCCACCAGACATCCTTCTGTCACAGTCTCTTCAAAATCCTGCTGGTCTTCCTTTGGCAGTTTGGATTTGAACCTTTCCATGGAGTCCCATAAGGCTCTGTCGTATCGACCCAGAAGTGCAGCCGCACTGGAAACCTTCAGAGTGGAGGCAGCTGAATTGCAAACCTTGCGACCCCAGGAGTCCTGAGATTTGCTGTCCTTGGCTGGTGGGACTGAAGAGGAACCTGCAACTGCATGTGTCTTCCTCGCCGCTGCCACTATTACGGAGTCTGCTGGAGGGTCAGATTTTACAAAAACCGGGTCTGAAGAGGCCGCTTTGTATTTCTTCTGAATGCGGGCTGGCACCGCTCTGATAGCCGCTGGAGTTAGAAAAACCTCTTTGACAGGATCCATAATACCCGGGACTAAAGGCAGCAGTGGGCGAGAGATAGCTTTTTTGTGTAAAGTCTCAAAAATTACTGTCGTTGTAACCTGAGGGACAGACATCTTAATGCTCAGCTTCTGAGCTCCTCTTTGCAGGACATCCAGATAAGTGCCAATGTCATCCACTGGGGAGGATCTAGACGTAGGACTGTCCGTCAACGTAGGGGAGTAATCCCTCTTGGAAGGCCTGGTAGAAGAGGTTGATGAAGTAGACAGAGTTCGTCGACGCCTACGGTGAGCACTGTGCCTCCTCTCACGCGATCTTTTTGAATGCTCAACCCTTCTAGGAGAGCGAGATCTGACCCAATGTTCTGAACGAGGCCTGACCGGCTTTTCTCTTCTGGGAGATCGGGATCTTCTGGGAGATCTGGTTGGTGTTCTCACAGGTGATTTGCGCATGGGAGGACTACGCTTGTCCATCTCCTCTACCAGACTCTGAAGAGGAGACCTGTGTTGTGGGCTGACATATTCTTGCATACGTTTGGCAGCCCCCGAATCTCGCCAATGGTCCAAATACTTGTACCATCTAGGTGACAGCCTGACTTGCGCAGCCGAAGGATCTGGCTGACGCACAGGAGATCTGCGCACAGGACTTCTGGACCTTGAAGATGTTGTTGAGGAGCCAGACGACTGAAGTGGAATGACGAGAAGCTGACTCTGTTACCATGATCACAGAGTTTCTTAACGACGATTGAGCTCTTTCTGAATGTCTCGACGTCAGGCGTTCTTCTCTCGCCGCCGAACGACTTTGAGGGGTCAGCGGGTCCAACAATCTCGACTTCGAATGCCTCGACGGCGATCGATGTGAGGATCTATGGTCTCTCGACGTCGAGCGGCGATGACCAGCCGTCGACGGAGTCTTCTCTCTCGACGCCGAACGGCGATGACTGGCCGTCGACGGAGCCCTCTCTCTCGACGTCGAACAGCGATGACCGGCCATCGAAGGAGCCTTCTGCTCCGACGTCGAGTGTCTGTGCGACGACGGCGAAGGGGTATTGGACACCCTCGACTCCAAGTGTCGACGAGACACTGACGGAGACTGCGTCCTCGACGCCGATCGACGTGTTTCTGTCGACGGCGGAGGGGTCTTGGTCCTCGACGCCGAACGTCGTTTCTTAGACGATGGCGGAGGGGTCACACTTCTCGACGACGGTCGTCGCCTGGATGACGACGGCGGAGGGGCCTTTGATCTCTACGCCGACCATCGCCCAGTTGACGGCGGCGGAGTCACATCTCTCGACGCCGATCGTCGCCCGGTTGGCGACGGCAGAGGGGATCTCGACGACGGAATTGGATCCTTCGACGTCGTCCTGTTCTTCTTTTTGACGGAGAGCCCGCCGTCAACTGTATTTTTGAAGACAAACGATCCACCGGTGGTTCTTTCCTCAGCGCCAAGCCTGACGCTGAAGCTGAAGGGATGGAAGACCTGTGTTTTGAAGATGTTTTAGTCTTCTTGGAACCCTTCTTCCCCAGAGACCTTCCTCTGGATGACCTATGAGCCAGGCCATAGATGCGAATTCTCTCCCTGTCTTTGAGAGTTCTTCCTGATAGGTGCTCGCAGTGAGGACAGGTGCCTGGATCATGTTCTTCAGGCAGACACAGGATACAAACGTTGTGGTTGTCTGATTTAGCTTTCTTGTTGCCACAAGAAGGACACTTATCAAAAAGTGAAGGCATTTTCAGCTGAAAATGCTCACTAAACCGACTTAAAAAGGCAGTTCCTTACTTGACTAGTTGTAAAATGTAAAAGTAAGTAGAAAAGTTGTTTAAAGTAAAGTAATTTTCTGTCAGAAAACAGAAATTAGTGGAGCTGTGTAACCAGGATCCTTCCTGAAGGAGCCGGAAAGAACAACTGACCTAACTGTCACCCCTGAGGCATGATGGGATACAGGGGGTCAGGGGTGCCTTAAAGGCACAGTGTCAGTTTTTTGTGTACAGCTACAGGTTAGCTTTTCAGTCTTTTTAGACTGTGTGATTGCAATGCAGCCTGGGAGCTTTCTATGCTTTCAGTGAGTTATGAGAATTTCTACTGCTTTCTGAGCATTAAAACAGTTTCTAAACAATCTTTGGTGTTGTTTCTCATGTTTGTAATATTTATTAGTCATGTAGGGTGGAAATTCTTCACAGCATATTTCAGCTCTGATGTTATTTGGCTGCTATTGCATGTTTTATATATATATATATATATATATATATATATATATATATATATATATATATACATATATACATATGTATTTATATATGGTGATCAAGAGCACGAGTTGCTCGAAACGCGTCGCCTGAGAGGTTGAATAAAATCTCCCTTACTGCAGCCTTGGGTCCGTGTCTTCATTGCAGGAGTTGCTGGTATGAAGATTCTGTTCGTGTATGTATATATATATATATATATATATATATATATATATATATATATATATATGTGGGGCACATATAATATAGTGTTTCCGGGGTCCCGCGCATGGGGGGGAATATTCTAATGCTTATGACTATTGATGCGGATCCCCTAGAAGAGAACCATGCCTTCGTTTCTTATGTTTTTTCTTCAGACGAAGACTTCGAAGGCAATGCCGTACGGGATCTTGACCGCGACTTCGACCTCGCCCGTCTCGAACGTGATCTCGAAGTCTTCTTTACTACCTCTCAACTTCGCCATCAGAAGCTTGGTCTCTCTCTCACGAAGCGCCTTCGGGTTCATTATTCTACACGAAGATCAGCCGTCAACATCATGGTCCGAACTCAGGCACCAGATACAATCCTCGTGCGGGTCCGTGATAAACATCATCTTGCCGCACTCTCTACAAGGCTTGAACCCGGTCTTCTTAGTCGACATCGCTAGAGACACAAAGAAGCAGGAAAATCGAGAAAACAGTAACAAAGTTACCAACAGCTACAGAGATTCCCTGAAACCGTTAGCGTCGACGACGCGGAAAAAAGGGAACTGATGTCATCACGCCGGCGTGGTCCTATTATGGTGTCGGTGACGTCAGCGGAGTCACGTGCGAAGCCTTGCCTCTATGACGTCGTCCATGTCGGCGTGAAGCTACAAAAAGAATTTCCGAATGTTGCTAACGCAAGGGGGATATTCATAAGGTGAGGAATCCACTGGCAGATGTATCTATCAGAATGGCACAGCACTCCATTCACTTAAGAGAATTGGTAAAGTGTATTGGAGTAAGGCACAGACCTTTCTGTATTTGAGGAGGTAGAGAGTTGGAATTCTGCTAAAATGAAAAGTATGGTTGGCAGGAAAAAGATAACTAAGACGTTTTAGTTGTCCAAGTGAGATTTGGATTCATAGGAAACAGTAAATGCTGGTTGACCCAGAGACCCGACCAATGCAAGGAGACAGTACGATGCAACACCGACCCCGGACCAATGAGAAATATTATTTTAGAATGTTAATGGCCTACAGAATAAAATGGCAAAGTGGTGTGCAACACCTGAAACAAGGGCCAGATTAGATCCTCCTTTGAAAGCTTTGAAAGACCCACCTACTAGTGCAGGTTCTTGGGCAGAGGGAGATAGATCATATTTATACACACTGGCTTAACCCTGAAATCAAGTGGTACAGGTTTACAGGCTAAAAAAGCCCTTTGGTATTTTACAGACCTAGACAGATTCGATTGGATGTTATGTAGGCATTTATGAACCGTGGGACAGGATAAAATTTACCATTTTCAATGTATATGCACCACCTAGGTTACAGAAACTGGTTAGTGTAGGCCTCCTACTTTTCGGAGCAACGTCCACAATACTATTATTGGTGTGGATTTGAAAATGTAAAGTCAGTGGTGATGGACCGATTGACAGGCCATACAAGTCACACTTCCCCAAATGATTCAACTTGTGAAGACTATGCACTAGGCAGATATATGGAAAGGAAACATTTCAGACAGAGGCTATATGCCCTTCTTGGAAGCACATGATTCACTCTCAAAGACTGGCTCTCAAGAATAAACAATTTTTTCATCACAGCTAATGAAATCCCACGCATGGAAAGAGAAACCCATCAGCCAAGAGGCAAACCTGACCCCTCAGCACTCATGTTGACAAAAAGCAGGGGCCAAGATTGTAATGGTGAACAGTGGTAACTAGACACTTGTTATTAAAAAGATGGAATCTGTAAAGTCACCTACGGAAACAACTACAACCTATTTTTCAGAGAATCCTGGACCTGTCTCAACCTGGGTAGTAATGTTATAAGCTTATAAGTGGGCCTTAAGAGCAGAGCCAAATCCAGAATAGGCTACAAAAAACAGCCAGATGGCAAAAGCTGTTAGCACTTGAAAGAAATACAATAGGTAACCCAATAACTGACACGATATGTGACGTCTAGACGATATGTGACATCTAGAATTAGCTCAAAATTACAGAGACAAGGTATCTTACACACCAAAGAGACAGTGTTTAAGCATACAGATAAAGTTCTATCAAGTTGGAGACATGGCAGGGTCCTCCTAGCCAGGTTGAGGGAGGCAGAAGGAAGCTAGATGGGTAGATGACAATGGATGAAAAAGGGAATAATGTCTCCTTGAACAGAAAATTAAGCAGGTCTTTGGAGATTACCGCACAAATCTATATGCAGTAAAAATGCAAGGAGAGGCCGACAGGGTGATCTTTTAGAAAGGCTAAATGCTACCAGATTGACAGAAGGAGAGAGGAAGGCCCTGGATCAGGAACTCCTCATTGAGGAAGTGATCAAGGCCATAGAACAACTAAAGAATGGGAAGAGTTCGGGACAGAATGGTCTAACAGCGGGGGTATGCTCCTGCTAAGAGCACACTTACTAAAAAGGAATACTACTGCAGACCGCCAACATGCCACTATTACAGGCTTCCACAAGAGCAATAAACAAAGTGAGTGCTGCATATATCGACGCATTGCCGCTTAATGAGGTTAAAACAGTGGTTGGATAGGACATAGGGCATCAGGGAACATTTGGGGATTCCTCTTCTCAGTGCCGAGAAGACATTTCACTCTATAGATTGGGGTATCTGACAAATTGAATATTTTGGTATTAGCCATCCTGAGCATGGGTGACCCTCTTATATTTAGCGACAACAGTGGTGATGTAAAGAGAGCATTCTTCTCTACGTTTGAGCTGGGGCAAGGTATAAGGCAAGGATGTCTCCTCTTGCTGCTCCTTTTTTCTGTGTGCTGAACCGTTATCCTCTTACATACAAATTGAGCCCAAAAATCAAGGTATTTAATTGCTTTATGTCGACAACTATAAGTCAACAATGTCTTTCTGTACATAGTGGACCCACCTCGAATAATTCCTGCAGTGTACTCAAACTTTCAGGAAATAGGGGAGTATTTGGGGTACTGTATAAATTGTTCTGAAAATAAATGAGTGGCACATGTAGAGATCCTGGTCATGGACATCCAAATAACGGAAGGACTTAAATATCTTGGTATAGAAGTCACCAGAGACCAGAAAAGGCTTAGGGATTCAATCTTAATAGGGTTTTACCACATCAAATTAGATGAACTATGAATTCCCAACTTTAATGTTGGGGAAAGCAGCCATCTTTAAAATGAGATCGTTTTCAAATTCTTGCACGTGCTTTACAGCATTCACTATCTGTGCCCAGACACCTTGCATTAATTTGGCAGGGATTCTCAATGCACAATGCACTTCTGTGGAGAAGTGTGGTTCAATGATTAGAGCGGCAGACCCTGATGCAGAGGTCTAGCCCGGGACCAGGGTTCAATTCCCCGCCTCGGCGGGTCTTGGGCTCAAAATTCCACGGACCTGATAATTCTCGCCTCGGTACCTATTCCAATCATGGAGTCCCACTCTGCAACTCTGGGCAATAGCTTGCTTAATCTCCACAACGGCCCCCACAACGCTAAGGATGCCTGGCCTCCACCTTGGGGGTGCCCAGGAGTGGACGCCTCACAGGGAAAGCCAGGATGGGTTCCACAGCGGTATTCGTACAAGCGCCTTGAGACCCTTGCAGGTGAGTAGTGTGCTATACAAGTATCAATTTACATTTACAGAACAACCCATTGGTGTATCTGGATAGGTTATCCATGTCATATGTCAAATCTATAGATAATGTGTTGAATGTTGGGGAAAGCAGCCATCTTTAAAATGACATAGTTTTCAAATTCTTGCACATGCTTTACAACATTCACTATCTGTGCCCAGAAACCTTGCATTAATTTGGCAGGGATTCTCAATGCACAGAGCAACCCATTGGTATATATGTATAGGTTATCCATGTCATATGTCAAATGTATAGATCATGTGTTGAAGGTAAGGAAAGATGCAGGCTCCTAAGGGCAAAGGGTGAGGCAAATATAAAGTAAGACTACAATCTTTAAAGGACTAAACAAAACAAAACCTCTCCTTACCTTACAGACCGGCAAAGAGGTAAAATGATGAATTGGATAGATTGTAACAGCAAATGTACCATCTATATGATTTTTTGCCCATACAAGCATCTACACATTGGCAGTACAGTCAGACCTCTTCAACCAGAATTCAGGAACATTACCGGAACATTAACACATTTGCAACTGTATATGCACTGACTGATCATTTTCTTAATGTACACCCACACAATAAAAAGTATTCTTTGGCAGGAATAGAGATTATTAACAATCACCCCAGGGGGGGACCATGAGCTTAAACTCTGCAGAAAAGAGAGAACTAATCCTCAAATACCACACTGTGGAAAAAAGATTGAATAGGGATGCTGAAATGCATCATTAGTTACATGAGGATTACTCTGGAATTGTCTGCATCATGTATTGCCACCTAATATCTTTTTTTCTGTCTACTCACTTTAAAGGTCAGTGATAATTCCTCCAAGAAGGCAATATTAAAATATTATCTCTCTACACCTAATGGATTCTCTTTAATCAAAAATGAGATTTCTACTCAATTTCATATATCTAGACTTTACCAGGGTCTCCATATAATTAGCAGAATTCTGTTTCACCTACCCTTTGGCCATACACAGAGACCATAGGTGATACAAGAACTACATTTAATATTCTACTATTCTCCCCCCTCACCCAGAACATGCTCAGCACACATCTTACCCCAGCACCAATACTAACTTTCTATCACCCCTGGACTGCTAGCATGACACCCACAGTGTGCCCAATAGTATCCCCAGACACTGAATGTTACCAATTGACTTCTGGCCTTCCCTTAGAACGAATATCAATTTCATAGCCTATGTTGACTTGCCGCCCAAGTACGAATTCGTCGGGTATAGACCATCACACAACAAGTCATCCACAGCTTGTATCGCTTCAAGTCTAAATACCTGCAGTTCCTCCACTCCAAGATGGCAACAGCCATGCTGTAGCTTTAGTCATTATCTATTGTTTCCCCATTCTAAGATTTGAGACAGCCATGCTGTTGAATCACTTCCAGCCACGTACCTTGCAGGTTGCATCCGGAAGCATACAGACTATTTTAATGAGATGACTTTGGCAGCGTCTCATGGATGACGGCAGTAATATTTTGTCTTGACCAACCTTGTGAACCGCAAGTGACTCCTCCGACCGACTTAGAGGTACTGCTATCAATTATGGCTTGCCGCTATTTTAGGTTGGGGCTTCCCCCGCTTTTACCTGACTGAGTCATTTTTTTATTTGTAACAGACCCCAAATCCTTGCAGATCGTGGAAGTTCCCCCAGGCTAGCCAGATCAGTGAACACGCTGCCCCGCTTTCAAGTAAGTAGTTTCCAGAAATTAAGGGGGCTACACAGGCATACATGGATAATATCGCTCTTACAGAAAGGTAAAGAGATAATATGTTTTGATCTTCAGGAGACTTGTATACATTCCAATCCAAGGACCTTTCCATAATCGTGTCACCATTCCTTATGGTAAGACTGCTGACTACTGGCATTGACTCCAAGTCTCTGGTCCTTGTGGAGGACTTGGAACATACTATGACTTAGCCAGTTCGAAATTAACGAGGTTTAGGTCTGCACCATGGAACCATGCAGATATTCAGGAGACTATGTTCAGACCTTAGATCGCTGACTTTGATTGAATCGAGGAATAGACGATTACTCAAAAGGCTCAAAGAAATAATTTAATGTGCAGCACAGACACCGGTAAATAAGGTCTTTCCCACAAGTACCCCTGTAGAAGTTTACTTACATAACCATAATAAGGCTTCAAACAAAATTGATCGCCACATGTATTCACATATGGCACAGTAATACCATGTATAGGACCTGGATATACAAACCAACTTTGGAAAATATTTATTTATTTTTCTATTGTGTATCTTCGTTACCTTTTTACTGCGGATGATGCAGTGTCTTACGAACTACTTTTGGACCCCCAATGCATTTCAGGATGTGTATGTACAAATTATTTTCTCTTAATAGCCATGGATGCCTCTCTATCTAATCACGGTAATTTTCTTTTGATAATTAATAACTTCTTTATTCTTTATGAACAAGGATCATTTTCTTTGATACTGCAAATACTATTTTCATTATTTTACCACATGCACCTTCTTTGGACAAGATACTGCGATTCTAAGATATTGTACATACGAAGACTTCCACATGCTCCTCTTTTAACAGGACATTATGACCTTTGCAGACCAAAATTAATGGTGGCTTTTTGATTTGGAAACTGCGATATCGTCCGATTGACTAATGGAATTTGAGACCTTACATTGACTATATTTCTATTTATAAATGAATAGATAATTACATTTTTTGTTTAACTATTAGAAAATTAGTTACTTACCTGTAACTACGCTTCTCCAGTATTGGTATTTTTCTTAGATTCACATGCTTGAATCATTCCCGTTGTCGTAGTGGGAGTTCCAAGTTATCCTTATAAAAG
>NC_141687.1:1702371690-1702446690 GCF_964263255.1 Lissotriton vulgaris
CCCTCAGGAGATTCTTGTGACCTTTCTCTGCTTTTACATTTTTCCAAAGAGGTATGTGAGGCAGAGCTTCCTTCATCATCAGAGATGACATCAGAATTACTTTTAAGTCTCTGCAGAAAAATCAACAACTTACCCTCTCTATCTTTAAGGGTTTTGGTTGAGAAAGTTCTAAGAATCTTGCAATCCTTTACCGTATGCAGGGGGTAAAAACAGTTCTTTTGGTGATCTTCAGCATGGAATTTCCTCTTACCGAATGTTCCAAATGACCTGAAGAGACCTTTCTTTGAAGAATCGGGCATTTTCTAAAAAATATCTGGTATTTTTTAAAGAAAAAACTGAGCAGGGCCCAGGGAGACTCCATGTCACACGACGTGCATTCAAAAATCTGAGGAACTCAGCCTCCCTTGGGAGTGTTCTACAGGGTGCGGTCTCCTGATTGGCTATTACTTAAGTTTGGTTCTTTTTCCAAAAGAAAGTAGATAGGCTATTGCAGTGACTGTTCATTGCATTGTAGCCTATGATCTTATTATCTACTGCTTTTATAAGAATACCTTGGGACTCCCACTACGACGATGCAGAATTTGTAAGCATGTGAATCTATACAAGATCCAATATTGGAGAACTGTTTTAAAAAAAATCTTTTTATTAACAAAACCACAAAGAAAAAACATAAGGTGACATTCGCCGCTGCCACATTTGTCATAGATACAATTCCATACTTCAAAATAATACATGCAGAATAACGTTAAGGGATCACAGGGACTCATGTGCCACCACTTCAACCTATAGTGGGAACACAAATTTCTCCACGATATCTATTCCAGGTCTCCCAAACCTTCCTCCACTTTGCAGGACAACCCCTGGCAATGTAAACCAACCTCTCCCTGAACATGCACCAATTCAGGTCTTCCATCCACTTCTCGACTCGGGCGGTTGGCTAGCTCCCCACATCTGAGCAATGTTACGCTTGGCTACCTTACATGCCAGGGTCACCCATTGTCTCCCATACGCACTCAGATCTGTAGGTTCCCAAACATTCAAGATGCACCTGCGGGCCTCCGGTGCTATCTACACCCCAGCACATCTGGCATTGTATCATGAATCTTTACCCAGTATTCCTGTATCTCCACACAATGCCACAAAATATGCATAAAAGTTCCAAGCTCTCCGAACCCCCTCCAACCCTCCCCACTCTATGCACAACCCATGTGCACCAGCCGGGGCCCCGTGACATACGACCTATGGAGTCTCATTTGAATAGCCACCACCTTTGGAGAGGAGACAGCCTCCCTCCAGTCCTCGTCATCCAGTTCCAGCCCATCGGCACCCCATTGTGTCCTAATAGTTGCCAGTGGGTACTCCATATTATTAAGTTTCTTATATATTAATGAAATGGTCTTTTCCGGGAGATGACTGTCTAACACTCGATTTTTCCTGGGGGGAGGCTTCTGGGACCGTAGTGGCTCTGGGGATGTGTGTAAGTAAAGCATGCCTAATTTGGAGGTAGCCAAATTGCTCGCTCTCCTGAAGGTGGTATTTTTGCTGGAGGGAACCGAATGGGTGAATGGTGTCCTGTCCCCAAACATCCTTAATCTGCGGGATCCCGATAAGATCCCATTTGTCAAATCCCTTTGATTTCCACAAACTGCCCAGCCTCTCTGAGTTCCACAAGGGGGAGGCAAGTGCGATTTTCCCCTCCCACTTAAGATGCCGATTAGTCGCGTGCCACACCTGCACCGCATGGGCAGACGGCCCCGCGAGGGGGAATCGATTAGATCTGGCATATAATGCCCTCGTGAAGTCGCCCCCTGGCCCCTGCCAGCGGTCCATAGCGTACCCGGGGACTCTGGGAGGCCGATATACAGGGCATGGTTCACCGCAGCTAACTGGGAGGGCCAATATTATTTCCGCAGATCTGACAAGCCTATCCCACCGTCATACCAGGGGAGAGTAAGCTTAGAGAAGGCGATGAGAGGCTTGCCCTCCCAAAGAAGCTGCCTCTGAAGGGCCTCTATTTCCCTAAAGTAGGATGATGGTTCCGGGTCCACTGCGTTCTGAAGTGCGTACAGGAATCGGGGAAGGGCCATCATCTTAAAAAGCACTGCCCTACCCAAAAGGGAGAGCGGGAGTGCCTTCCACCTCATCACATCCCCCTTGAATTGAGTCAGTGGAGGGGCCATTTAGCATATTTTAACCTCGGGTCTAACGTAACATAAATGCAGAGATATCGAAATCCTACTGGTTCAATTTGTATTGGGCAGGTACTCAGGATTACCGGAGGATCTCCTTTAAGGACAAAGAGCACTGATTTCGACCAGTTAATTGCAAAGCCAGAGTACCTCCCGAATATAGCAAGCACATCAAGAAAACATATCAAGGATCCCCTAGGATTGGTGAGGTAAAGCAGGATATCATCCCCGTATAACGAGATCTTGTCCTCCCATTCCAGCATCCAACTCAGCCCTCTGATCGACCAGTCCCACCGGACCCACACCACTAAAGGCTCGAAAGCCAGGGCAAATAGGAGCGGGACATGGGAAACCCCTGTCTCGTGCTCTGCCCAGAAGGACTTTCGATTATTCACCACTACCCTGGCAAGGGGGTCGGCATACAAGAGACGGACCCAGTTAATACACTCTGGCCCAAAGCCCATCTTTCCCAGGACTGCAAACAAGTAGGGCCACTCAACCCTATCAAAGGCCATGGTGGCATCCAAAGATACCAGCACCGCCGGCTCCAGTATCGTCGGGGCCCTGCCCAGTATCCTGTGCAGCCTCCGTAGGTTAAGGGCCGTATTGCGACGTGGCATGAAGCCGGACTGATCTGGGTGGACCAGGGTGGTAATGACTTTATCTAGCCTCGTCGCCAGTAGCTTCGCCAGAACCTTAGGCTCAGCGTTCAGCAACGAAATGGGCCTATAGGAGGAGCAGAGCGTCCTGGGCTTACCCCCTTTATGAATGACAACAATATTCACTACTCGCTGGTCGTAGGGAAGCTGACTCCTCTCTTTACTCCCTACAAACATGGTGCAAAGAAACAGAGCAAGCCTGTTTGCACTCAGTTTATACTGTTCTATCGGGCCCGTGGCCTTCCCGGTGTGCACTCCTCTGATGGCCTGTGCTACTTCATCATTCGTGAGTGGGGAATCTAAGTATGTCTGAGCATCTTCCGATAGCGTGGGCATCTGAATGTCATGGATCAAGGCCGCGTTTTCATCCTCCATGTATACCCCTACTGACTTATACACTTCACCATAGTATTCCGAGAACACATTTGCTATGGTTTGCGGGTCGTTTATCGTCTCAGAATCGCCTCTCTGCAACTCCGGTACTAGCCGCGACGCCCACTCTCCCTTCTCAAGCCACGCTATCAGTTTGCCTGCTTTATCACAGTGTTCATATATCATGCTCTGAGTCTCACCGTGTTGTGATTTGGCCCTATCTCTAGCTAGGCCCCTATATTCATCCTGGAGGAATTTCAACCGGTGTGTACCTTCCGGAGTCGCATCGTTAACTACCTCAATTTCCATCCTGATCACCTCCGCCTCCGCTCGTTCTATTTCGGCCTGACGTTTCCTCTTTTTCCCTGCGACCAAAGATAAAACCTCCCCTCGAATAACAGTCTTGTACGCCTCCCACAGGGTTTGTGCTGAGTCTACAGAATCCGTATTCTCCTGGAAGTACCTTTCCATACTTTTAATGATTTCCTTCTTGGTAGCGGGTTCTCAGGTGCCATGCGTTTATAGGGGCTACTCTACCTATGTCAGATTGGCCAGTTTCCAACCAGAGCCAAATCGGTGAGTGATCAGATATTCCCCTTCCCAGGTGTCGCACCTCCCGGACCGCCGCCACCTGGGCCGCCGGTATCAGTACATAGTCTATTCTGGATAGAGTGTGGTGTGCGGCGGACACGTGTGTATAATGTACCCCGCTTGGGTTGTTCAATCTCCAACCATCGATAAGCCCTGTTGTTTTTAAGAAGTCGGGAAGCCACCTCTGCGCCGGCCTGGGTGTTGGTCTACCTCTCCATCCATCACTGTGTTAAAGTCCCCACCCATCAGCAGTAGGCCCATGGGCAAAGTCGGGAAGATTGCACCAAGATCTCGGAAAGTGTCAGTTTGCAGGCCTGCTGGAACACTGACGGACATGAAAGTGACAGTCTTCCCTTCCCACTGCCCTGATACGCCGATGTATCTGCCTCGATGATCAGCCCATGTGGCCTGTATGGCTTGGGGAAAGGAGTTTTTCACCAAGACAACTACTCCCCTAGACCCCATGGTGAATCCAGCATGTGCCACCAGCTTATAACCTCCTTTTTGTAAGGCCATGCAATGATTACCAACTAGATGTCTCCCCTGCAGTAGCACTACATCTGGGGAATGCCGCCTAATCGACTGGTTCCCCATTCCCCTCTTGATTTTGTCTCAGAGACCATTCACGTTCCAACTAGTCACATTTATCCCCGATCCTCGTCTAACAGTTGACATTATAGTGGTAAGGAATCAGCACAATCATAGCTATGTCACCAGATGCAAAAATAAAAATAAAACGAATTGCAAATAAAACTGCGCACAATACAATCCCAAAATCGAAAAACTCAATCCCCCTCCCCCTCCCTGCACCCCCGCATATGGTGGTCGCCCATCCCCAACTAGCAGTGTGCCTGTCGCCCAAATTCTAACCTACGAACTAACTGAAAGTAGTAAGAAGGAGGAGGAGGACCAACACCCTGTCCCGCCTCTTCAGTCCCCCCAAACACATCCCCGGAATTCGGGGCAATCCATAGCAATCCTACAGTTAAACGAGTCTAGTCAAGAAATTGGCTGTGGAACCACCCCACCCCCTGACATTCCAATACTGTGTGGAAAATTCTACGGCTTTCTTCATTCTTGTTCCTGTTTATATCTCCTCCACCTCGGTCTCCTTCCTCTGACCCGGGTGCCTGCTGTCCAACCAGTCCAACTTCGCTTCAGGGTTATCAAAAAACCAGGCCTTCCCGTTTACTTCCACACGCAGGCGGGCCGGGAACATTGTGGCGTATTTCAGTCCCTTGTCCCGGAGTTTCTTCTTCACCGGTAAAAAACTCTGTCGTCGTTTCTGCACCATCTGAGTAAAATCAGGAAAAAAGGAGAGCGTTGCATTCTCGAACTGCAGGGGGGTCCCGGCTCGAGCCGCCTGCAAGATCACATCTCTGTCACGAAAATTCAGGACTCTCGCAATCATCGGGTGAGGAGGGGCCCGGGTCCTGGCCTCCCCCCTCCCCCCCGGGTACTCTATGAGCGCGCTCTACTGTGAAAATGTTACTCAGTCCCTTGGGCTTGAGGTGGTTGAGGACAATGTCAGCGACAAACAGATCCGGAGACAGGCCTTCTGATTTCTCGGGCACCCCAAGAATGCGAATGTTGTTACGCCTAGCCCTTCCCTCGTATTCATCAAGCTTGCGATCTGTCAGGGCGCGTGAGGTCTATACGTCTCTTACCTCTTGCTGCAGCAACGCCACGTCATCGATCAGACTGGCAGTCTTGATATCAAATGATTTGACTTTCTCACTTGCCTTCGTAAGATCCGCCCGTATCAAGTTTACCTCAATCATGACCGTGCCTAATTTATTATCTAAAGCTTCCATTTTTTGGCCCAGAGACGCCTGGACCCCACTTATGGCTGCCATGAGATCTGTGAGTGTTGGTTCAGTGGGAGAGCCCGTACCGTCTCCCCCGCCGACTGAGCCCACTTCATTTCTGTAGGGGAGCCTTTAGGCATGGTATATCGGTCCAACTTGTTGGGAGTGAATATTTTTAGACCCCTTTGAAAATCTGGGCAGGGACTTTTTGGTGTCTGGCTTGGTCGCCATCTAAACGCCATAGCTTCGCAACTACCAGTCACAGATCAGAAGAATACACCCAAGGTCTAGGGTCTTAGGGCTCACAGCGTGCCTTCAGGCCACTCCGCGTCCAGCTGCTGTGTCACTGCGCCCCAAGGAGTCTCGGCAAGCCAATATCCAGGCCCCCTCGTCAGCAAGCAGGGGGGGGGGAAGTCGTCCCGACCAACGCGTCACCAATGCGGGTCATCCAACAATACGATGGCCAAATTGCCACACACTAGCGCCCGCACCTCCCGCCTCACAAAGTAAGCAGCTTGATTCACCTTTCCGCCTGCGTGGTGCAGAAACTGCAGATGTCGCAGGGCCACTCCTCTCCAGACATTCCACCACGTTTAACGCACCCCGACACCTCACGCAACCCCCACAACCAGTGCTTAGGATTAAAAGGTCCACTGGGGGCTTCACCCGCGTCGTGGTGCCACGCAGCTCCCCGCACTGTCTTTGTAGGAGAATCACACCCCTGCACCTCTCCACCGCGGTAGGGGTCAAGCACGCCCGGTCGGGTCATATCTCGGGTCACATCTCGGGTCACTCCTCCCCCCACACTCCCAAGATCTCCCCTCCGGAGTTGGGCGTCTTTGCGGCCACTGCCGCCCGTCGCTCACTATAGATGCTTGGCACTGCCCTTCAGCAACTGGATCACAGTGCCAGTCCCTCCGTGCATGCGGGGCGATGCAGGACACCTATGTCTGCCTCAGGGGCCCAAAACAACTAACCCACTGCTCACAGAGGCCTCAGTACGCAGTACGCTCCCACCTTTTGACGCCAGGTCCAGCCTCCGGCGGCCCTGGGCCGCCGCCCCACGAGGCAGTGCTCCTTACCCACGCGAGGTGTAGGGTTGCTCCTCTCCCCAGTGCCACGGGGCAGTCCAGGCAAGTCTTGCAGTGCCAGGGCCTCTCCGCAACTGCACCCCCCCACCCCCCCTTCTACACTCTGCCAGGCCCCCAGCAACCCCGGATGGGTGTCAGATGAGTTTCGGGGCCGGACCGGTGACTTCCCGTTTTCGGCCCCGATGTTTATAATTTCGGCGGTGGGGTCTCCAATCACTCCATCCCCCGGCTTCAGATGTGGGTAGGCCGCCGGCTGCCGGACGGCGTAACTTCGGGTCGGAGCTCCGTAGGCGGCCCGGAGACACAGCGGCGGACGCCGCATCCTCTGAGCAGTCAGGCGGTGGGGTTATATTGCAGAAATACTGCCAGGATATTGAGGCTGGATAAGGAGGTCGGTGGAGCCAAGCTCTCACGCGGCCATCTTGGTCTAGCGCGTGGCTCCCCCCCCTGGAGAAGGAATGTGCTACTTACCAGTATGCATCTGTTCTTGGCATGTAGGGCTGCTGACATTAATATCTGTGCATAGATCGCCGCCTAGTGTTGGGTCCGGATGATTGCACATTGTTGTCCTGGAAGAGTCTTCGAAGTATCACAAGATAGGTGGCTCCTCCCCTGGACTACAGTGCGCATGGGCATCCTCTCCATCCTCAGATTGTTTTTCGCCATTGTGGCAGAGATGGAGTGTAATACAGTAAGTGATGACCATGCCTGCGAATGATTCTGAGAGCTACAGCTGAGACAGGGACCGGGGAGGAGGGCGGGTGATATGAATGTCAGCAGCCCTACATGCCAAGAACAGATGCATACTGGTAAGTAGCATATTCCGTTCGAGGCATGTGGGCTGCTAAATTCATATCTGTGTATAGAATAAATAGCAGTTACCTCCTTAGCGGTGGTTGCCCGTGCCAGCTGCAGCAGTCTGAAAAAGGGTTTGGAGAACAGCCTGTCCTACAGCAGCTTGCTGTTTGGAGTGTACATCTACGCAGTAGTATTTGGTAAATGTATGTATGGTGGTCCATGTGACTGCTTTACATATATCCTCTAGGGGAATGTTACCTAGGAAAGCCATGGATGCCCCTTACTTGCGTGTGGAATGCGCTCTTGGGGGAACTGTTAATGTGCGTTTAGCTTTTTGATAACAGATTTGTATGCACTTAACAATCCATCTGGCTACACCCGATTTGGAAATGGGGTTGCCTTTGTGTTGTGGAGAGAAGGCAACAAACAGTTGCTTAGTCTTTCTGAAATCTTTTGTCCTGTCGATGTAATACAGGAGAGCTCTTTTAACATCTAAGGTGTGCAGTGCTCGCTCTGCCACAGAATCTGGATTCGGGAAGAAAACTGGCAGTTCCATGTTTTGATTAATGTGGCACTGCGACACCACTTTAGGCATGAATTTAGGGTTGGTACGTAGCACTACCCTATTAGCATGAATTTGTATGAAAGGCTCTTAAATAGTTAGGGCTTGAAGCTCACTAACTCTTCGTAGCGATGTGATGGCTACCAGAAAAGCCACTTTCCATGTGAGAAACTGTATTTCACAAGAGTAAAGGGGTTCAAAGGGTGGTCCCATTAGTCTGGTGAGAACCACGTTTAGATTCCAGACAGGTGAAGGAGGGTACCTGGGAGGGATCACTCTTTTGAGTCCTTCCAGAAAGGCTTTAATGGCAGGCACCCTGAAAAGGGAAAGATGCTGCCTGTTTTGAAGATATGCCGCAATGGCGGCCAGGCGTATCCTAATGGAACTATATGCCAGATTGCATCTGATGAGATGCAACAAATAGCATATGATGTTCTGCGCGGACGCATCCAGCGGATCAATGTTATTATTGGAACAGTAAATGACAAACCGTTTCCATTTGGCCGCATAACATGCCCTAGTTGTAGGTCCCTTGCCTCCTTGATGATGTTCATACAGTCAGGAGGTAGGTTGAGGTAGCCAAACTCTATGACCTCAGGAGCCATATCGCAAGGCTCAACTGTTGTGGATCTGGGTGCTGAATGTCTCCATGGCTCTGAGTGAGGAGACTGGGCGTGAGGCGCAGCCTTTCGTGGGGCACCACTGAAAGTTCTAGGAACGTGGTGTACCAGGCCTGCCGTGCCCACGTTGGAGCAACCAGGATGAGCGTCATGGAGTTTTGCTGCAGTTTGCGTGCCACTAGCGGTATGAGTGGTGCTGGTGGAAAAGCGTACGCAAATCTGCCTGACCAGTTCATCCATATCGCATTGCCCTGAGACTGCGGGTGTGGGAACCTGGCGGCGAAGGTTGGGCATTTTGCGTTTTCATGTGTGGCGAATAGGTCGATCTCTGGTTGACCCCACTGCTGGAAATATGGTTGGAGCACTGAGGGGTGTATCTCCCACTCGTGCATCTGATGGCTGTGCCTGCTGAGCAGGTCCGCCATCTGGTTGTCTTTGCCTGGGAGATGTTCTGCCAAAAGGAACATGTTTCTTTGAATGGCCCACTTCCACATGCTCTGGGCTAGATGAGACAATTGTGGAGAGTGTGTCCCTCCCTGCTTCTGGATGTAAAATACATGACAGTCGGATCAGCACGACTTTGTTGCACAAGTGTAATTTGAACGCCTTCATCGCTATGAAGATCACCATGAGCTCCAGCAGGTTGATGTGCATCTTTTGCTGCTGTGTCGTCCATAGTCCCTGCACTGTATAATGGAGGACATGAGCTCCCTAGCCCTGGAGAGACGCGTCCGTCGTCAGCACTACCTGTGGTACAGGCTCTTGGAACGGTCGTCCCCTGCAAAGGGGACGTGCGTTCCACCAATGCAGAGAGTTGTAAGCACGACCGGTCACCAACACTAGGTCTTTTAGATGTCCACGAGCCTGGTTCCACTGTTGTGCTAAGCACTCCTGGAGGGGACGCATGTGCAGTCTCGCGTGTGGGACTATGAAGATGTAGGAGGCCATCATACCTATCAGTTGCATGAACACTTGCGCTGAGAGCAGGTTTTGGGGTCTGAATTTCTGAATTAGCAATTGCATGCTGGTGATTCTGGCTGAGTTTGGCTGCGCTGTTGCTGTGATAGTGTTTATTGTTGCCCCTAGGTACTGTTGTACATGTGCGGGCTGAAGGTGTGATTTTGGGTAATTTAGTGAAAATCCTAGACTTTGTAGGAGGTGAATTGTGCGGGACATGTGGCTGGCACATTGCTGGGCCGACTTTGCTTGAACAAGCCAGTCGTCCAGGTAAGGATAGACATGGATGTGTTGTCTCCGAAGGTGTGCAGCCACTGTCGCCAAGCACTTGAGGAACACCCTGGGGGCTGTAGTGACCCCGAAAGGCTACTACTGGTTTAGGGGTCTGAGGTCTAGAATGGGCCGCAGGGAACCGTCCATTTTTGGGATCAAGAAGTACAGTGAGTACACTCCCGTACCTTGCTGTTCTAAAGGCACAAGTTCTATGGCTCCTTTTTGCACCATGCTGAGTACTTCTTGCTGCAATAAGTGCATGTGCTCTGCGGACATAGGACGGTGCCTTGGGGGTATGTAGGGAGGAGTGGAGGTTAGTTCCAGACAATAGGCGTATTGGATAAGTTGTCTCACCCACCTGTCTGAGGTAATGCCTTCCCAGACTGGTAGGAACTGCTGGAGTCTTCCCCCGACCGGTGTTATATGGTCGGGGGGAAGTGACAAGGCGTCACTGTTTATTGGTGGCGGAGATCTGGCATGGTTACTGCCACGTCCTCTGCCTTTGGTGCTGTTCCCATGATATCCACCTCTGTTATTTTTGTTGTAGGTGGTCTGCGTGCTCCCCTTGTTGTACTGGGCTTGCTGTAATGCCTGACCTCTAGAAGCTCCCCTGTTACCGGAGCGACGAAAGGAACTGCCTCTGAACTGCTGTGACTGCAGAGCCTCCATGGATTTTGCTGTCAGTGTCTTTTTTGAATTTTCTCAAGGTTAGTGTCTACATCAGGACCAAAGAGAAAGTCCGGGTTAACAGGCTGATTGAGCAAAGTTGTTTGGATTTCTGGTTTGAAACCAGATATGCGGAGCCAGGCATGACGTCTCAGCATTACGCTAGTGTTGATGGCTCAGCTGCTGTGTCTGCTGCATCGAGTGCACACTTGATGGATGCATTTGAAATCATCTTTCCTTCCTGTATCAGCATTTCTGCTCCCTCTTTGTAAGCATCAGGCAGGTGTTGCATCAGCTGTTCTAGCGTGTCGTAGTGAACCCTATCATATCTGGCTAATAGGGCCTGTGTATTTGAGATCCTCCAAATATTAGCCGCTTGAGCTGCCACCCGTTTACCAGAAGCCTCTAAGATTTTGGATTCTTTGTCCGGAGGAGGAGCATCACCACTTGTCTGAGAGTTTGCTCTCTTGCGAGCATTAGCCACTACTAGGGAGTCCAATGGGAGTTGGCTCTTGATGTACATAGGGTCCACAGGCGCAGGCCTATACTTTCTTTCAATCCTTGGGTTTATAACCCTTGCCCTTGTGGGTTCCTTGAAAATGTCAGTAGCATGTTTGAGGACACCCTTTAGCATAGGCAGTGTTTTTACTGATCTTTCTGAGGTGGAGAAAGTATCGAAGAGAAAGTCCTCCTCCACTGGCTCTGCGTGCATGTCAACGTCATGGTTGAGGGCTGCTCTTTCACTTAAGGCATTAAAAGCCGCCGTGTCTTCAGTAGGCGAGGTTTTGACACTATAAGACTGAGTGTCGGGCGTAGTGTGGGGATCATCAGGGTCAGTCCAGTGTTGAGACTCCCCTTGATCAGCGTCAGCATTGTAAATGAATCCCATATGACTATAATCATCTCCCACTTCCTCGTCGCTGCGTGTGGGAGAATCTGCACCATGTTGTGTATAGGACTGAACATGTTCAAAGAGAACAGGTGAGGTTGCAGAGTCCTTTTTCTTTTTGAGGGGGATTTTACATGACTCCAAAGGATGTTCTGGTGCGATTTTCTTTTTGTGAATGGTGAGTCTGCCAGAATCCGAGTCGATGTAGAGCTTCGACTGATTGTCATACGAGGGTGCCTGGAACATTACCTCCTCCGGAATGGACTGAGATTTAGAAGGTCCCGATACCTTTTTGGAGGGTTCGGTGCTCCTTTGTGGCTCGAGCGGTTTGGGTCGAGCGGTCGGGGGCAGTCCGTATTTAATTGGTGATGGAAGCACCGGAGACGAACCGACCGCCTTAGGGATTGATGTTGTCTTCGATCCGATTGGCTTCGATGTATCACCAGCATGCTTGAGGCCTTGCGTCGACTCGAGCTGATGGTGCGCAGCAGGTACGGGCTTGGTCTTCGACGCGACATGCTCCTTCGGGTCGGGTTTGGTCTTCGACTCGAGGGCCTTACTGAAAAGCGTCTTTGAGGCTGCAAGCGTCGGTTCGACAGTCTTTTTAGCCTGGAGACCTTTGGCAGTGTCGCCATGTTTGGACGTCGACTGCGTCAGGCTGACGTGCTTGACCGTCGAGACTGGCTTCGGTGCCCCGCTCTTGGGGTCGGCGCCGCCTTGTGGCCCCGAAGGGTCGATGACGTTAGTAGACTTGACTGGAGCCAAGGAGCTCGAGGGCGTCGATCCGAGGACTGCCTTCACCAGTTTCTGTTTCGTTTTTGCCTCTGTTGGTTTCGGTTTTGATGTTTGCGGATCGACCGATGGCTCCGTAGACGTATTCTTAGCCGGGCCTTGACGCGGGGCTATAGAATGCAACGTAGGATCTCGGCTAAGGCCTTCCGGCGATGCCTCGACCTGAGCCTTAGAGTACAGTGTCAATATTAGGCCCCACGATTGCGGGTGGGCCTTGCTCAACGCTCGAGTCGTCATAGACTGCTCCGGTGGCCTCTGCGTCGTCTCCTACCTCGACGACGTCTTCTTCATGGACGTAGTCTTCATCGTCGTCCATACCAAAGGTAGAATCTCGCTCCGACTCGGGGTCGGACTGCTGGTCAGGAACCTCTTCATCGACGCCTTCATCGTCATCGGCCTTGAAGATGTTCTCCGGGTCAGGCGTCGCTTTTTGCGCCGACTGTCGCGCGTCGAATCGAAGCGTCTTCTTCGACCGGAACTTTGAACAGACCATACAGCTGGCCTCGTCGTGGTCCGGGGACAAACATTCATTGCACACTGGGTGCACATCAATGTGAGGGTACTTAAGAGTTGCAGACGGGGCATCTCTTGAACAGGCTCCGTTCCATCGTCGTTGAAGTTGGGGCCTGGTGTCGCAAAGGCAAACAGCCTTCGACGTCCTGTTCGAAGAACTGGATGAAGTATAGGCACCAAACGAGACAATACCGACGCCCCGAAGGCCTTTTGACCTTGCGCAAAGAGTTTTATGTCGATTCCCAACTTGAGTCAAGAAAGTACATCCAAACCCAATGGCGGAAAAAAACAATCTGAGGATGGAGAGGATGCCCATGCGCACTGTAGTTCAGGGGAGGAGCCACCTATCTCGTGATACTTCGAAGACTCTTCCAGGACAACAATGTGCAATCATCCGGACCCAACACCAGGCGGCGATCTATGCACAGATATGAATTCAGCAGCCCACATGCCTCGAACCTGTTTTTATCTTTGGGTTCGGCTTTCATAATTCCACCTTGGGTTTCTGGCTCTTTCTTCTCACTTGAGAAAGCCCCAGGTGTAAGAAACTGGCTCAATATATACTGCACCAAAGTGAGGTACAGTGTGTATAGAGTCAAAGGGTCTTCAGAGGTAGGTAGAGGTTGAAGTTAGATAGATCCTTACTCTCTAAAGTGGTAGCTTGGTCGAGCAGTAAGGCAGTATCAGAGGACAGTGTTAAGCATTTGATGTACACTTAGTCAGCAAATGAATTTACACACTTAAGAACTCAACTCTAGGCCAATTGATTTTGTATAAAAATATATACTGTTTATTTTGATAACCAAGCAAGCCTGGAACAGTAAGCATTAATACTTTTCAGTAATAAGTTACTGGATATAGAACTGTTTGAAAATGCAATAGGAATTGTACTTTGTTTGATTGACAGTGGAGCTGTAGAATGCAACACTTACCAAATACAGTACATTTGAATGAATAGGCTTTTTCAATAAATTGCAGGTAATTTACTGTTACATTACGTTTTCTAACTCTGTGCTGGATGCCTAGATTCAACACTGGGACATTTCCTGTAAACAGGTGAGTAAATTAGTTTTTGTTATTCGTGCGATTTTTAAAGAATATTTCAAGTTTTCAAAACTCCACACGTAGTCGTCTTTTCGAAAGAGAATTGTCAATGTTATCATATGGAGAAAAACTGTTTATCGGCTTGCAGGTAAGTAAACAACTGTGGGTGTTAAGGTTCTGCGGTTAGACTCAGGGGTCCACCAGGGTCAGTGATGCACTGTGATTGCACCCTCAGTGGCATTAGGCGCAGCCGGGTGCAGAGTGTTGAGGCTCAATGTTATCCTATTGAGGATGGGGGGCTCCGGTTGGTGGCTGCTGGCAAGCAGGCCACATGGCTCTGGGAGCAAAGCTCCTAGGGTTTAGCTCAGGGCAAGTTGGGGACCAAAGTAGCACCAAAGGTGCACCCTCAGCGGCACTAGGGCGGCCGGGTACAGGGCGCTGTTTTGAGGTCGGGTGCCCTGTTAATTTCAATAGAGATTCTCCGGGACAAGAAACACTGCAGACTTGGGGACGAGGATCTTCCAGGAACAACCTCCACTTCGGGTGTTGGGACGTTGAGGGTTGGTTAGGCACCGCTGGGTTGGGCACACAAGGCCTTGGGGCGTCAGGTGCAGGGGTGCCTTTGGACGTCTGATTTTCTTATCCGCTCTGGTCGTGGTAAGAGGGGGGTCCTCTGGATTTAGGCTGCAGGCGTCTTCTGGAGGCTTAAGGCAGGTCAGGGGTCTCCAGATCTCAGGTCAGGATCACCAGGGGGATCTTCTCGTGGCATTTCTCCACTCCAGCTCGGGAAGGGTTCGGCAGGTGCAGAGTGGACTGGATTTGCGGTTCCTGGCTGGCACCAGAAGCTGCAGTTTAAACAAGTCCAGTGTTCAAGGGAGAAACAGTTTTGAAAGTGAAGGCAGGCTGGTCCTCCATGGTTTGTGAGGTTGCTGGCTGTTGGACACGCCAGGGTTTTGCAGGAGCAGGTTCAGATAGGCATGTAGGGCTGGGGCCAAGTCAGTGGGCGTCGTCCTCTTGTTAGCTCTGCACTGCTTCTTGTCCTGCTCTTCTTTTCTTGTGGTTGCTGGATCTGAGGGAGGAAGGAAGATTCAGGGTGCCCCATAATCTACATTTACGAGCGTTACTGGTAGGTAAAGGGCAGGGACCAATACGTCCCTTCCCTGGGGTGGGTACTATTCTGCCACTCTCCAGTGGGAGGCGGCAGGAGCCTGTCCCTGCTTGGCTGGGTCCCCCATCCTCAAGATGGCGGGGACTCGAGGTTGTGCTTCACCTCGCCTCCCCCACCTTAGGGGTGGAGTTGGCAGAGGTCAGCACACCTCTCTTTCTCACTTGTTTTTCCTGCCAGTTCTCCCACCCAAAGCGGGGGGTAGAACCAGTGGGGACCAGTTGCTGAAAGCAGCAAATGGTCTGGAGAGGCTCACAAAGGCAGCATGCCTTTGAAGCTCCTCCTTTGTGAGCCCTGCCCACCCTGGGGGAGGAGGCTTGGAACCTCGTCCCAGGATGTGCATTGTTTCAGACCCCTGCTCTAGACCCAGGGGTCCAGAAACATTTCTGGTGGTGGCAGCCTAAGCAGCCCCTCAGTCAGGTCAATAGGAGTTGGTAGAGTTTCAGGGGGCATCTCTAAGATGTCCTTGGTTGTGCATTTTACATTAAATCCCACACTGGCATCTGTGTGGGTTTAAAGTGCTGAGGAGTCCGATACCAAACTTCCCAGTCTTCAGTGTAGCCATTATGGTGCTGTGGAGTTCGTAATGACAAACTCACAGCACCATATACTCTTAATGGCAGCACTGCACTTACAGTTCCCAGGAATGGACCTGGGTACTGTAGGGGTACAGGGCTCATGCACCTGTACCCTCACCACTGGCATAGGGCACCCAGCTAGAGGGTTGACTGATGTATGCCAGGGCAGTGATTTGTGGGCATGGCATGACTCTTCACTTTGTTCTGCACCAAGACACGTGGCCTGCAAAGGCAGTGTGTGAGTGTCAGGGTACAGGGCTTCCAAAAGTGGCACAATAAGTGCTGCAGCCCTTGGAGATCTTCACAGGTCACAGTGCCCTGGGTATCTGTGGTATCATTTACCAGGGGCTGACATGTGGCCAGAGATGCCAATTGGGTTTAGACTTCAATGCAGTTTTAGGGAAGGAACATAGGCCCTGGGTACCTGATTAGCAGGAGCCCAGGGCACACCCAGTCAAAGAATTTCAGCAATTCAGCAAAAAGTGGGGGTATACCATGGAGCCATGAGGGCACTTTCTCACTCCAGGCGTGTGTCTCAAGAGGGGGTAAACCATGTATTGCCCGTTTTACTTGTTCGATCTGGAAGAACTACTCTGGACTGCTCATAAAATAAAATCTTCTGGTCAAGCTGGGTTTACTTATCCATTTTGGAAACATAATAATCAAGACTACTTTGGCACCCAGCTCTGTGCTTCACGAGACTCACTTTTACAAGATGGCAATGGAAGATTACAAAGGAGATATCGATATTGGTGGGGGCAACATTAAAAGCCCATCCTGGAGGGATTTTGAGAGTTGGAATACCACAGGTATAACTTAACTGAGGGACGTGTGTGACAAAGGAAAGGTGTATTGGTGTATTTTTATCAAGAGAAGATAATCAGTCAGTCAGTCAATAATTCTTTATTTCGATTGATAAGAATCATAAAAGAAAGCAGTACAAGAAAAACAATCCTCCAGACAATAAAAAAGTAAAATGACGGTACAGATTCAATTCTTAAAATTCAATTCAATTCTTAAAATTTATAAGTATGCACAAAGATGCTTTTGTTTTAAAAATACGCCATGTACAATATCAACATTTAAAAATATAAAAAGTTTAAGAAAAGTTGTAAAAGGATCCCTTATTAAATGGCATTCGGACAGTATAAAGTGCATCATACAATGTAAACATTTGTAGCCAAAAATCCTGCTAGTCCATCAGAGGTAAAAATAATTACAGGGGTCTTCTGTTATTAATCTGAGCTGCGGCCACCAAGAAGCTAGCTACACTGTACGTGACCTGAACGGAGATAAGCATTTTTAGGTGCATAAGGGCGGGCCTTACTTGTATGAATCCAAGTTCGCGCAGAATAGGTTTTAAAAAATGTTTGCGCACCTCCAAGTAGCGGTCACAGAACATTACCAAATAGAGTGTCCTGGACAGAAAAATTGTCACAGGAACATGGTGGGGCATCTTCCGGTTTCACCCATTTAGGGAATATACCCAGCGTGAGATGGATAAGGTTAAACCAAAATCGCAACAACAGAAAGTGATGAAAGGGTTTGGTGACATACAACAAATATGGTTCAATAGATGGACAAATTAATAAATCATAAATCCTTCTAACTAGTGGTTTTCTAAGTTCCTCTTCCTCCCTCTCTGCCTCCAACAACCTAAGAAAGCTATGTTTAATCCACCCTATGTCCTCCTTCTTGATGCGCAGTGGCGAAGAAAACAGATCGGGTCTCCCCAGCCTGACGCATGCCGCTCTAACATACGGCAACCATGGGACCCTCTCCGCATTCTCCAGGGCAACACAATCCTCCAGAATTAGGTGGTTACGGGTGAGCTCCTCATTCAGCCAAGTTTTAGCCCAACAGATCAGCAGCGCCATATTTAATTGGTCCGAGATATAACGCTGGCCCAGTTCGGAATGTATTGAAAATGTGGGGGAAGATTGCGGGAGTGATAGGAGAGATCTAAAAAACCTGTTTTCTACGATTCGTATGTTGGTCGTAGCTGCATAACCCCAAAATGGCGCTCCATAGGATGCTATCGCTAGGCACTTTGATTTATAAGTATAGAGTAGTATTAAGAGAAGATAATAAGTTACTTACCTGTAAACTGTGGTTCTCCAATATTGTTATCTTTCATAGATTCACATGCTTGAATAATTCCCCGTTGTCGAAGTGGGAGTCCCACAGTACATACAAAAGCAGTAAGTAATTACTTCAACATTAAAGTTAAGAGAAAAAACATTCACTTTAATATCTCGTCCTAGTCATTAGGAATGGTCCAAAAACCAGCCAATCAGGCAAGAGCACCCTCTAGAACCCTCTCCACAGAGGTATCCAGGCTCTCAGATTTTCAAGCACACGTGTAGATTACCCCTATAAAATAAACCAGGGGAGCCTCTATGGGGACGAGGGTGGGTCGCATGTTAATCTATGAAAGATACCAATACTGAAGAACCACAGTTTACAGGTAAGTAACTTATTTTCTTCTCCATTATTGGGGTATCTTTCATAGATTCACCTGCTTGAATCCAAAAAGGTAGCAGTTATATCATAGGTATGTATGTTCATAACAAGGTATGTAGTACAAAATCGTGTACGTTACAAGGCGTGTTACAAAGTCACAAACCCCTTTCATATACCTATAAAATATATGGAAAATGCTACTTACCAGTATGCATCTGTTCTTGGCATGTACAGCTGCAGAGTTGTACACTTCGCATTAGATCGCCACCTGGTGTTTGGCTCGGATGATTGCATGTTGTTGTCGTCTTGGAAGAAGTCTTTGTAGTCACGAGATAGGTGACTCCTCCCTTGGACGATAGTGCGCATGGGCATCGGCTCCATCCTTAGATTGTTTTTCGCCATGATGGGAAATGATGGAATTAGTAGAAGTAAAGAAAAGGATGTCCATGCGTGTGCATCCAAGTAAGATAAAACTGGAACGTATACAGGTCCGGGGAGGTGGGAGGGCGTGTACAACTCTGCAGCTCTACATGCCAAGAACAGATGCATACTGGTAAGTAGCATTTTCCGTTCGAGGCATATGAGCTGCAGAATGTACACTTAGTATCGATTGTGCAGCAGTGTCTCCCCTAGCGGTGGTCACCTGTATCCATTTTAAGGACAGTTTGGCCTACTGCAGCTTGCTGCTTGTCTTGCACATCAACACAGTAGTGTTTAGTGAAGGTGTGTGTTGCACATCATGTTGCCGCCTTGCATATGTCCTCTAGGGGTATGTTTCCTAAGAAAGCCATAGAGGCTCCTAGTTTGCGTGTGGAGTGCACTCTAGGAGGAACTGTTAATGTACGTTTTGCTTTTTGATAGCATATTTGTATACATTTTACAATCCACCTTGCAATTCTACCCTTGGAGATGGGGTTGCCTTTATGAGGTGGAGAGAAAGACACAAACAGTTGTTTTGTTTTTCGAAAAGGCTTAGTTATATAGTAGAGAAGAGCTCTTCAAACATCTAGTGTGTGTAAAGCCCTTTCTGCTACAGAGTCTGGGTATTGGAAAAACACAGGTAACTCTACAGATTGATTTTAATGAAAAGGAGTAATGACTTTTGGAAGGAATTTCGGATTAGTTCTTAGAACCACTTTATTACTATGTATTTGAAAAAATGGTTCTTGTAATGTGAAGCTTGTATCTCACTTACTCTTCTAAGAGAGGTAATAGCAATAAGGAAAGCTGTTCCACGCGAGAAATTGCAGTTCACATTTATGTAAAGGCTCGAAAGGGGGTCCCATGAGCCTTGTAAGAACAATGTTTAGGTTCCACACCGGAGAAGGTGGCAACCTGGGTGGGATGATTCTTTTTAATCCTTCCATAAATGCTTTAATTGCAGGTACTCTGAAAAGAGACAGATGTTGTCTGTTTTGTAAATATGCTGCAATTGCTGCAAGGTTCAGGCGTATGGATGAATATGCTAAGTTACACCTTTGTAAATGTAAAAGGTAGCAAATGATATTCTGGATGGAAGCATCCAGACAGATGTTGTCCGTTTTATAAATATGCTGCAATTGCTGCAAGGTGCAGGCGTATGGATGAATATGCTAAGTTACACCTTTGTAAATGTAAAAGGAAGCAAATGATATTCTGGATGGAAGCATCCAGAGGGTAAATTTGGTTATTGTTGCAGTAAATGGCAAATCTCTTCCATTTAGCCGCATAGCACGCTCTGGTAGTAGGTCTCCTAGCTTCTTTAACCCCTTCGATGCTCATGACGAGTTCAGCTCGTCATGAGGCACGGTTGAGCTGTGCTGATGACGAGCTGAGCTCGTCATGAACAATGGGATTAGAGATCATGCAGCACAGGAGGGGAATTGCTGCAGCAGCGATGGTGTTAATGTTGTTCATACAGTCTGGTGGTAGGTTAAGATAACCAAATTCTAAGATTTCAGGAGCCAGATCGCCAAATTCAGTTGAGTTGAGTCTGGATGTCTGATGTCTCCATGGTTCTGCGTTAGCAGGGATGGAGTCAGTCGTAACTTTTGGTGCGGAACTAGAGAGAGTTCTAGCAGTGTGGTGTACCACGGTTGGCGTGCCCATGTGGGAGCTACTAGGATTAGTTTGAGTGACTGTTGTCTGAGATTGCGTACCACTAATGGTATTAGTGGTACTGGCGGAAAAGCGTACGCAAATCTGCCTGACCAGTTCATCCATATTGCATTGCCCTTGGACAGCGGGTGTGGAAACCTGGCAGCGAAGGTTGGGCATTTTGAGTTTTTGTGTGTGGCGAATAGATCTATGTCTGGATGACCCCACTTGTGAAAGAATGGTTGAAGAACCTGCGGAAGTAGTTCCCATTTGTGAACTTGTTGTGTCTGCCGACTCAACATATCTGCTATCTGATTGTGAACTCCTGGAAGGTGTTCTGCCAACAGACATATGTTTTGTGGAATGGCCCATCTCCAAATGCTTTGTGCGAGTTGGGACAGTTGTAGAGAGTGTGTCCCCCCCTGTTTTTGTATGTAATACATGGCTGTCATGTTGTCCGTCCGGATTAAGACAGCTTTGTTTTGTACTTGAAGTGTTTTGAGTGCTAAGAATATTGCTAGCAGCTCTAGATGGTAGATATGGAACAATTTTTGTTGACTGTTCCATTGTCCTTGAGTTGTATGATGTAGGAGATGGGCTCCCCATCCTGTGAGAGATGCGTCTGCTGTAAGCACTAGTTGTGGAACAGGTTCGAGGAACAGCCGCCCTTTTGTCAAGTTTTTGGTGTTCCACCACTGCAGAGAGCGATGTGTGCGGCTTTCTAACAACACCAGGTCTGTTAGTTGACCTTGAGCCTGGTTCCACTGTTGTGCTAGACATTCCTGTAACAGACGCATTTGCAGTCTTGCATATGGTACTATGAAGATGCAAGATGCCATCATGCCTATTAGTCTCATGAACACTCTGGCTTGCAGAGAGTGCTGGTGTCGAAAGGTTGTGACTAAGGCTTGAATGCTCTGTATCCGCCTGGACCGGGATATGCTAGAGCTGTAGACGTATTTATTGTAACCCCTAGATACTGATGTATAGGAGAGGGTTGCAGGTGCGACTTGGTGTCGTTTATTGTGAACCCTAAGTCGTGCAACGTTTGAATTGTCTGTTGTGTGTTGGACACACTGATTGAATGACTTGGCCTTTATGAGCCAATCGTCTGGATAAGGGAAGACATGTATTTGTTTTCTCCTGAGATGTGCTGCTACTACTGCTAGGCACTTTGTGAATATTCGTGGTGTCGTTGTAACTCCGAAAGGAAGGACTTTGAACTGATAGTGTTGCCCTTCCAGTACAAACCTTAAATACTTTCTGTGAGCAGGATGTATAGGAATGCGGAAGTAGGCGTCCTTTAAGTCTAGTGTTGCAGTAGTGGGATCACTTATTGTAAAGTGATCATATGAAAATTATCTGATTGTATATACTGATTGAGGGGCCTGAGGTCGAGAATTGGTCTCAGTGTCCCTTCCTTCTTGGGAATTAGAAAATACAGCGAGTAAACCCAAGTTCCTTGTTCTTGTAAAGGAACTAATTGTATTGCGTCTTTTTGTAGAAGTGACAGAACTTCTTGTTTGAGCAAAGCAAGGTGTTCTGTAGACATTGGACGCTGCCTGGGTGGTATATGTGGAGGGGTTGCTGTAAGTTCTAGGCAGTAGCCATACTGGATAATCTGTCTCACCTACTTGTCCTTCGTTATGGCGTTCCAGACAGGCAGGAATTGTGTTAATCTGCCCCTCACAGGGGTGGAATGCTTTTGGGGGAGCAGAGGGAAGTCACTGTTTTGTAGTGGAAGAGGTTCGAATATTGTTGTTACCCCGACCTCTTCCCTTGTTGTTATTTCCTCTATATCCTCCTCTAAAATATCCTTTATTAGAGGATGTTTGTGTGCTAGATTTGAAGGATGTTGTATTGTCTGCCCCAGTTTGTTTGGAGCCTACTCTGTAAAAGGAGCGACGAAAATAACTTTTAGGTTGTGTGGACTGTAAAGCCCCCATAGATTTGGCAGTGTCTGTATCCTTCTTCATCTTTTCAAGTGCTGTGTCTACTTCTGGTCCAAACAGTTGGTTTTGATTAAATGGTTGATTTAAAATGGTAGTTTGTACTTCCTGTTTAAACCCTGAAATGCGTATCCTCGCATATCTCCTAATTATGACACTAGTATTTACAGCTCTAGATGCAGTGTCTGCTACATCTAGTGCACACTTGATTGAGACATTAGAGATTAGCTTGCCTTCTTGTATAAGGTCATTTGCTTGTGCCTTATATTGATCAGGTAGATGGTCTAATAGTTCCTCTAACTGATCATAATGCACCCTATCATATCGTGAGAGGAGGGCATGTGAATTAGCTATACGCCATATGTTAGTAGGTTGCGCAGCTATTCTTTTGCCTAAAGCATCTATTACCTTGGATTCTTTGTCAGGTGGGGGTGCCTCACCTGAAGTTTGTGAATTTGAAGGTGTTGTTTTCGGTGTCGTAGGCTGTTTCGATGGTGTGGTCGCATCGGAATCAGGCCTTGTCGGTTTCGGTTCCGAAGACGATGGCTTCGGAGTGGAAGCTGGTCTCGTAGGCTTTGAGGCGTCGGACGCTGGCTTTTCCTAGCATTTGACACAACTAGTGAATCGAATGGTAGTTGTCCTTTAATGTTGGCTGGATCTGCAGGTGCAGGCCTATTTTTTTCTCAATTCTAGGGTTTAGGATCCTAGTACGTACAGGGTCTTTAAAAATGTCAGGAGCATGCTTGATGACCCCTTTAATCATGGGAAGAATTTTAACAGACCTTTGCGATTGTTCAAATGTGTCTAAGAGAAGGCTTCCTCTGCCTCATCAGAATGCATAGTGACCCCATGGTAAATGGCAGCTCTGTTCAATAGGTGACCAAACCCAATGTTGTCTTCTGAGGGAGAAGGTTTTGATGGGTATGTCTGTGGGCCAGGAATATCTGGCACATCCTGTGGGTTTGGGTACTCCCAGTCTGTATCATCTACAGGGTAGGGGAAAGG
Organism: Lissotriton vulgaris; assembly: GCF_964263255.1. NCBI lineage: Eukaryota > Metazoa > Chordata > Amphibia > Caudata > Salamandridae > Lissotriton > Lissotriton vulgaris. The sequence continues at coordinate 1,702,394,751 of NC_141687.1, forward strand.
CTCATCTGGGTCTATCCCAAAACCTAAAACTATACTCATCATCATCTTGAGGTGAGTGTGAGGATAAAAGAGGAGAATGTGAAGGAGATACCAGTGGTGAGTTGTTAAGAGCAACAGGTGATGAAGGAGAAGGAGGTAAAGCAGAAGAAGGGTGCATAGGAGATGTGGCAGAGTCCTTCTTCTTGGCAAGAACTACAGGTGTGGGTATTGCATCTGCCTTCCTCTTCTTGTTTGGTGTAGTGGATACATGACCTGTCTTTGGGTCAATGTTTTTGTTTCCGACGTGGTTGCTGTTTGTCTTTAGCCTTAGGAGGTGTTACAATGTCCTTTGGCTTAGTTTTCGGCACCGAAGGTGTTGTTTTCGGTGTCGTAGGCTGTTTCGATGGTGTGGTCGCATCGGAATCAGGCCTTGTCGGTTTCGGTTCCGAAGACGATGGCTTCGGAGTGGAAGCTGGTCTCGTAGGCTTTGAGGCGTCGGACGCTGGCTTCATACATTTGTCTTTATAAGTCGACGGTTTCGGAGCCGAGACTTCTTTCGGTTTCAGTACAGAGGGAGCTTGTGGGATCGGCACGTGCGGCTTGCTCGGTACCGAGCTACCGGAAGGCTTAGTTATTTTCTTCGGAGCCGGGCTCGATGGCGGGGCTTTCGAAGTGGTTTTTCGGTCGTGACTGGGCCCCGGAGGCGGAGTGTTGACCGTTTCCTTCGATCTGGGTGCTGTGTGTGGTACGGGGGCAGTAGTACTCACGCGGTGACCTGATGGTATGGAGTCATCTGAGTCGTCTGCCTCTGATACGATCTGGAGATCATCTGAATCTTCTTCGGGAACGAGCGGAACCTCCTCGTCGAAGATATCCACCGGTTCCGAAGCTAATCTCTGCACGTCGTTTCGATGGGCCCTTCGATCTCGGATGGTTTTCTTGGATCGAAAGGACGCACAGGCTGTACAGTTGGATTCCTCGTATTCTGGCAATAAGCACAGGTAGCAGACCTCGTGGTGGTCACTATGTGGAAGTTTTGCTCCACACTCTGGGCATTTCTTGAATGGCGTCCTTTCCATGAGGTGTAGGCCTCACGGCGTGGATAGGCCCAACGGCCCACGTCGACGACCGGAATCGAGGTGATGGAGTCGAAGCGATGTTAGTCGATATCGAAAGTAGTTTGGTAAGTTTTTAGGAAGTTTTTTGCGCTTTGAAGTGCTTGAAAAGTCTATTTCTAGCCGGAGCGGAAAACTTTCATCCGAACCAAGTGGCGGAAAAAACAATCTAAGGATGGAGCCAATGCCCATGCTCACTATCGTCCAAGGGAGTAGTCACCTATCTCGTGACTACAAAGACTTCTTCCAAGACGACAACAACATGCAATCATCCGAGCCCAACACCAGGTGGTGATCTAATGCTAAGTGTACAATATGCCTCAAACATATATATTACCTACTGGCGGTCGCCAGTAGGTTGTTCTAGTTAGGACCTATTTTCCACAGAGAATCCACAACATTCTATTCCCATTAACTTTAACGCCGATTGCCGAATCTTCGTGAGATTTTCAAAACTTATGGCCCACTCCGGTCCGGTCCGCTCCTATCCCGAAAGTTTCACGGTGATTCGTCAAGCGGGGGCTGAGAAAAAAAGGGGGGTCCCAAAACGTGATTTCCCTATGCAATTTCCCATAGGACACTTTAGCCACAGCTACAGCACGAACTGCAGAACGGAATTACACCAAATTTTGCAAAGAGGTAGCCCTTGGTTCAGAAAGGAGCCTTTTCTAGGTCCCGCCTGAGCCAGCGCATGCGCTGTCTAGCGAGACAATTAGTAGCTGCTTCAAAAAGCGCTACCTTGCCGGCCACCAGCTTGCTAGAACGCAAACAAGCCCTTTTTCCGGTCGAGCGTGCGCACAACTCGCGTTTTTTTTCCTGCGACGTGTCTGCACTGTGGGGGGCACCGTCACATTCTCTCCTGCACTGGCCGGAAGTGTCTCAACGCCCACCTCCTCCCCGTCTCCAGTCCTGCAATGCTTCTCTGTCACTCTTCACTGCACCTATCCTTTCCTCTCGATCGGAGCTCTTTGACAGTTCAGTACTCTTCTCCACACACCACAAGTCAGGGCTGCGCGCATATGCACTACCCCACCCCTCCCACTTGTTTACTTTACCCCGGGCAGTTTTTTTTTTTTTTTTACCTAATGAAGGTTGATTAGAGTGATGGCTTCCGGGACGCTCGCCATACTCTGGTGCTTCCTGCATCACGCTTCTCCACACACCACGCACCACAGGTCTGGGCTGCGGCTCGCGCTCAGCTGCGAAAGGCCGCTGCACTTAACCTACTTTCTCCTTGCCTTTACTTTCCCAGTAAAGTGTACGTTGTTTCAGTGCTTGTTTAGTGTCTCTATGGCAGTCTCCTGCTGGCTGTACTGTCCGGATCTTCCAGTGTCTCCACAGGCATCAAACCGCCTAGTCTTTCCAGGGCTTCTACCAATGCCCCCTTCCCTGGACCTCTAAATGTCTTCCATGGTCCTTGTCTCCCAATGTCAGTGTCTCCCCAGATTATTAACCAACCGGTACACTGCATAAAACTCAGAGCTCAAAAGTTTCTGAAGTTCGTGCGAGAGTTGCTCATTCACTTCAAGTTTTTGCTTTACTTTCATGGACCTGTAGCCAATTCAACCAATTATAAAAGTAGGACTCCCAGAACGCGGAGCAAAAATAAAACTGGACTAGCGAACCTGGGGAACTTAACAGCACGTTCACAAAACCCATATTCAACACCCCTAGCACAGTTTCACACGTCAACCTGCTCAACCGTTCCACTCCAAGTCCAACTCCACGATTTATTCACACTCGTCAATTCTAACAAGCATTGGCATAGCCAATAGGTCACGCTTTTTGGACCCTTTAAGTATTTAGTTATGCAGCAGAATATCCTTGGTGCAAAAACACAAACTGTTGCCTGGCTAAACACTTATAAGGTCCCAAATGCGAGACCTATTGGCTATGCCAATGCTTGTTGTTGAATTGTGTAAATATGTTCAGTAGTTGCTGAGAAAATCAAAAGCAAAATCACATATAAATCTATTGCCGCACAAAGAGACAGAGGAAAAAAACGTGCAAAACAGGGGCAGGGTAGAAACACCCTGACCCCATAGGCCGGCTTAAGGGATCCCACAAGGACCACCGGGGCCCAAAAAAATAAAATAAAATAAAATAAAATAAAAATAAAAAAACAAAATCGGCAAAATCTGCGCTGGGTTCACGGATCCTGCCGATAAAAACACAAAAAAACCAAAGCGCGGGCTCCCGCGCTTCGTTCCTAATTAGCCCCCGGGGGGGGACAAGTCCTGTGGCAATGTGTTTTATGGAATGGGGGCCCAGAGGGGCCCCCAGCCCCGGGGACCGCCACCCCACGGGGCTTCTAAATACATGGGTGGGGGGGGGCTCAAAGGCCCCCGCAAGTCCCGGTGACCACCACCCACTGGGGCTTTATGAAAATATGTGCAGGGGTTTCACAGCCTCCCCAGCCCCGGGGTTTCGGAATTCATGAGTGGGGGGCTCACAGCCCCCCCGAAGCCCCGGGGACCGCCACTCCAAGCCTTTTTAAAAAAAAAAAGTAAACCGGGGGGGGGGGGGCCATGAGGAGTGCCACCCCCCAGGAACCGCTCCTGCAGTGCCCCGGGGTGCCCAACCCCGGGACACTGTAGTTTGCTATGGCAGAGCGTCTGGATTTTAAAAGAGAGCAGGGAAACCGGCTCTCTTTCAAAATGCAAACCAAATTGCTTTTCCACACGGGGAGCTGCATCTGAGCAGCTCCCCACGTGGAAAAGCAACACCGGCTCCCGAGGGACGCGGGGAGCCTGCGGGATTGTGAGGGCATTGGGGACCCCCAAAGTCCCCAACGGAGAGGGCCAGCCCTGGGGAATTGGGTCTACGGGGCTACAAGTGGCCCGGGAGGGGTGCCACGCGGTCCCCCTCCTCAAATATAATGTGTTTTTTTTACAATAAAAAACAAAGGCCAGCCCCGGAGGATGGGGTCCCCGGGGCCATAAATGGCCTAAGGAGGGGGGCAAGGCAGCCACCCTCCAACAAAAATAAACAGTAAATAAAATGGCCATGCCCCGGGGGATGGGGTCCCCGGGGCAGATTATGGCCTCGGGAGGGGGGGCCACGCGGCCCCCTTCCCAATTTTGGGATTTAAAAAAAAAATTGGGGGCAGGCCCTGGGGTCCCCAGGTCCAAGAATATTAGGAAAAGAAGGGGGGGGCCACACAGCCCCCCTTCTTAAAAAAAAAACCAAAAACGGCATTTTGCTGGAGGCCACGCCCCCTCCTTTCAGCACTCTGCAAACGCCCCCCGCGTGTTTGCGGATGGGGAACAAATTCCCCTTGAATACAGGGGATCCCTGAGGGCCAACTAGCCCACCAGGAACCTCCAGTATGCGCCAGGGGCCTGGCGCATACTGTGGCACTTAATGGAGGTTCCCGGTGGGCCAGTTGGCCCCCAGGGACCCCTAGGATTGGAGAGGAGGTAATCCCCCAACTTAAAACACGCCACAGGGCGCGTCTGCACAGTGGTGAAGGGAGGAGGGGGCCTGAGTTGACATGTGCAAACACAACCTGTGGTGCAGTTTAAGTTGGGGAATTAATTCCTCTTCAATCCTGAGGGTCCCTAGGGGCCAACTAGCCCACCAGGTACCTCCAAGTAAGTGCCATGGAGCTGCGTTGCAGACTGTTGTAAAAAGGGGCGTAGCCTCTGACCACCTCTCTGCAACGCAGCACTCTGGCGCATACTGGAGGTACCTGGTACTTCAACCTTTGTTTTTTTCAGTGAATATATATATATATATTTTTTTTTTCACCGTAAAAAACAAAGGTTAAAGTATGTATGTGTATATATATATATATATATATATATAGTACGGACTCCAACTTGCTGGTGCATATTGGTTTATTTAATAATTATTCCGCCATGACGCATTTCGGTCTCAACAGGCCTTGATCACATGACAAACCAGAAATAGCCAAATGTATATACATAGTATATGACACTGCAAACAATACTGAATGAAACAGTGATCTCACCTATCCATAATAGTAATGGGCAATCATAGATAGGTGGTAAGGAAAGAGGCCCACCTTATTGAAAAAGATTACATAGAACCGCTTGACCCACAGCTGTATCAGCATTACTTGTAGCTCCAAGACAGTAATGCTTGGTGAAGGTGTGTCTGCTGGACCAGGTTGCTGCTCTGCAAATCCGCTGAATAGGCACACTGGCAAAGAGCGCCGCTGAAGATGAGACTGCTCTCGTAGAGTGAGCTTTCATAGTAGAAGGTAAAGGTTTGCCTGCTTGCTGATGGCAAAACTGAATCGCTGAAGATATCCAACAGGCAGTGTTGCATGCTTGTTGTGTTGTCTGTCCAAATGAATACTGATGCTCCTGATATTTTTGAGAGGAACCATTTAAGGGCCAGGAATATTGCCTTTAACTCCAATAGATTTATGTGTAATGTTCGTTGGCGGCTGTCCCATTTTCCTTTTACTGTCAGTCCTTCTAGATGTGCTCCCCACCCCTCAAGGGATAGGTCGGTCGTGATTATGTAAGTTGGCAAATCTACAAGGCACAACAACCATGCATATCCAAGGTTGCTCCTAAGATTTTTCTTACCTTTGAGAGAATTAACTGAGACTTTGGGTAGATTGATGAAAAGACCCAAGGACTGTAAGAGAGAGAGAAATTTTGAGTATGACTGTTTGTGACTGCGTAGGATTGCCTTTAGGAGGGAAACGTCCTTATAAGGAAAGATTTGAATTCTTGCTTGTAAGTGAGCAGCCACAGGTGCGAGGACCTTGGTGAACACTTGGGCGCTGAATGAAGGCCAAATGGTAGAAAATCCCTGCCAACCATTCTGAAGTGTAAAAATGTCCTGTGCCTGGGGGGGATAGGGATATGAAAATGGACATCCTGAAGGTGTAAGGTAGTCATGAAATCTTCCTGATTTACCAACTGAAGCACCTCCTGACGTGATAACATCCGGAAGGATTCCTTTTTCAGACATGTGTTGAGACAACGAAGGTCCAAGATGGGGCGCCACACTCCCAACTACTTTCTTACCTTGACTACAACCGTGTTCCTCGCTGTACACCTGGTACCACTTTGATTGCCCACTTTTTCAACATTTTAGACCATTCGGGGAGGTAAAAGGAAATTCTTACACTAATTTTGGCAGGATTGGTGGGAACTGTGGCCGGCACTGGGCGTTTGTCACTGCTTATTGGTCTTTTCCCTGCCTCTGAAGGCAGTTTTTCTTCTGTAATGCTTGCAGAAAGCGGAAGGAGGTTGTTTAAAGACTGCTGATGCTGCAATGATGAGTATCGTGATTGAGCTTGATATGGCTGGTACTGCTTGTACTGGCTGTATATAACCTCTCCGAAGGGAGGACGAACAAGGTCCTCTTGCTCCATGAAAAGGCTGGTTACTGAACTGCAGAGTGCCAAGAGCCTTTGCAGTATCTGTGTCCTTCTTGATGGTTTGAAGGGCTTCGTCGATGTGGAGACCACATAGGGATACGTCATCTTAAGGCATGTCAATCACCTTCGTCGGAACTTCTTGCCTGAAAGAAGTAGCCTTTAACCAGCCCTGACCCCTCAGGGCTGCGGCCCAAGTCAGTTGACGGAATCCTGTGGAGGAAACATCTACTGTGCAATCAATGATCTCGGCCGAGATCCTGTCTCCTTCCTGCAGAATTTTCAAGGCTTCTGCTTTCGATTCCTCGGGCAACATTTCTATTAAAGGTGCAGTGTCCGACCACATTTGGCGGGTGTAAAGGCGAGATAGTTGGCTGCTCTAACAGTGGTTGTTGCCCTGGTGGAATCTTTTTACAGATGGGGTCAAGACGCCTTCCATCTGTATCCGGAGAGGCAAACAGTGGAGAAGCTGGATTTCTGGCACGATGTTGAACCGCTTGTGAAATCACAGATTCCGTCTTCGGCTGTCCGATGAGGCAGGCAGCAAATTATCAGGCACCTTATACTTTTTTTCCAAATTTGGCAAGACTGCTGGAATTGCGGCTGGTGTTTTCATTACTTTTTTTAAAATTGCGTGACCCATGATAAGGGGTTGCACAACAAAAAGATCAGAATTGATGACATAGGTGTCCTGATTACTAAGAGCAGGAACCGTACCCCAACAATTCAAAAAGAAGAACACATTGGGTTTTAATTTGTCTGTCCTGAAGAAGGTGCCACTATACCTTTAAGCACCGAAACACGTCGACAAAGGACTTATTTTATTGTATATGTATATTGAATATGCCTATTAAGTAATTTGTGAACTTCTTGTTTTATTTAATAATTAAGTTTGATGTATAACCATCAGTGACTCTGTGCTAGAATACCGTAATACGGAATTGTTAGAGAGAGGTGTGAATATTGTACCAGAGCACTGCACGAATATATTTGCAAAAATGTTTTTAATGAAGAATGAATTTGTTTTAAGAAAATAAACTTTGAGAGATTTAAATTTAATCTAGTGTGGTGTTACAACAACATTTAGTGTCACGGCTAAAAACAAAAGTCATTGGATATGCATGTAGGCCTTTTGGTCACCAACACAAAAGCCTAATAACACAGAAAGGAAACTTTTTTGAAAACTACCCTATACCCAGTCCTTTCTGGTCTCTGGGAAACTCTCTTCTTTGCAAGAATTCATGACTTTTAAGCTTTCTTGCCATATGTAGTCTACTATGGGAATAGAGCAAACCTGCTGTTTGTTTCTTGAAATGGTACAGGAAACACAATCAGCCTGTTTAGTTACCATAGGGACCTGAAACCTCTTTGCCGCTCTCTCCATAACGGTATGGAAACCCCTTATGTCCTCAGGTGGTGAGTCTATTGGAGGTGGAATGGAAGGCAAGGGTATCTCAATCGGATAGTCGTCTCAATTTTTGGGAAGGAATACCACATACAACTCTCCATCCTCTCCCTCTTCATCAGTAGTAAGAATGTCCTGGTCCTGTTGTGGCTTTGCTACAGGTAATGGAGAAACAGGAGAGGAAAATCTAATTAGCAAGGAAGGCTGTATAATAAGAGTCTGCAGAACTGAAGATGCCGGCTCTGAAGTAGGAAATCTGCAGTAGTAATCCTCCACCATATGTTGTAAGTTTGAAACTAGGGAAACAGGCATTTGTATCATTTGCTCCCTTTGCCTCTTTTGGTTAGGGTTCGGAGGATAGTACACATACTCCTCCTCTTCACCATCCTGACACTTTATGAGGTCAGACAGACCTACCCCGAACAAACCATTATCTTCAGATTCCTCCTCATCTGCTCCGTAATCAAACATTTCCTCTGGAGGACAGGGAGATACTTTACTAGAAGTGTGAATGGGCAATATCACTTCTTGTGAAGCTCTTCTCTTAAGTAAAAGTCCTGTATTTGCTTTAGATGCTGTCAGATTCGTTGATGGGGCTAACATCAACGGTGATGTCAAACCAACCACCGAAGAGGATATCGATGGAATTTTCGACGACAGTTCTAATGTCGACGGTCTGGACGTCGACGACAAAAATCTGCATCCAAAGTCTTCAGCTCCGTCGACGAGGCTACCATCAACGAGGGCAACACAGACGAGAGAGACTGGTTCTTTAGAGCCGCCAACAGCAGTGAAGTATCCGGCAACGATGGTCTTGATAGTCCCTGTTTTTTCGTCGACAAAGACAGAGTTGTCGTCAATGAAGATCTCACCCTCACAGAGATCATAGTCGATGGAGAAGATGCAGACGACATGGTCAGCTTAGACGGAGGCGAAGAGAAAGTCGACGTCGTTGTTGTAGTAGTGGCAACAGAAGTTCTCGTCAACTAGTGGTTCGTTGACAGCTTCGTCAACAGAGCATCTTTTTATGTGGTAAAACTGTTTCTGGAAGCGACCTGGACATCTGCTTCATTTTGAAGAAGATTTAAAAAGTGTAGAGGGCACAGGTTGACCCTTATGAGAGGCTGGTTCCTTTTTCTACGAGGAAGGCTTACCTTCAGGGTTTGAGGTGTGGTGATGCTTTTTCAACACCTTAGCAGTCTTAGACACCAGCTCCACCTCACTTGCCCTCTTCTTAGAAGCTGTAGTCTTGAGTGAGGAATCACTCTCCTCATCAGATAGAGGATTGTCTTTAGCAGTTACCTTCTGTAGCCACAGAAAATGACGGCCTTCACAATCCCTCAAAGTCTTATGAGAGAAGCTCCTGCAGATTTTACAGTCTCTCACCTGGTGATCAGGGTGAGGGCAGTAGATACACTTCTTATGGGGATCATCTGAATGAGTTCTAAGTTTCCCACAAGAATCATAATGCGTGAAGAGAGATCTTTTAGAAGAAGATATTTTGAGCTGAAGACCTGAAGAAAATCAGAAGGCCAAGAGAAAGTGCTGAGCAGAGCTCAGGGAGACTCTTCACATGACGTGCAGTAGAAAATCTGAGAGCCTGGAGCTTCTGTGGTGACGGTTCTAGAGGGTGCTGTCGCCTAATTGGCTGGAGTTTGGACCTTTCTTAATGACTAGGATGAGATATTAAAGTGAATGTTTTTACTCTATTAACTTTAATGTTAAAGTAATTACTTACTGCTTTTTATGTACCGTGGGACTCCCACTTCGATGACTGGGAATGATTCAAGCATGTGAATTCATGAAAGATACTCCAATACTGGAGAAAAAAAGACTTCTTCTCAGGAATTACAATTCAGGCATGCCATGCCTGTGTACTCAGACTGGACAGACCTACTAGAGGCAGCAACAGCTCTGGATCGAAGTCATCATACAAAAACCTGTTCCGGGAAGTAATTTCAACTATTTGCAAAATTCTACAAGAAACAATGCTCCTGAATGTCTACAATGCCTCAATTGCTCGTGGGAAAAAATATAGCAGCACTGGCAAATGTTTATTCAAGGTGGCACTGATGCCACTGTTGGAGGTGGTCTATGAATTATTCAGCTCAAGCTTCTGCATAGGGCTTTCTATATTGCAAGCAGCTTATTCAAAATGGGTCAGGTTGAAAACAACACATGCTTGATATGTGAGAAAGGCACAAACTCATTACTACACACAATTTAGTTATCCAGGACTTTACAACTTTACTGTAATGTAGCTATAAAGGAATTAAAGTTGATAGTAGACACCAGAGTTCTGATAACACTGTAGTTCATTATCCTTGGTTTACCCAAAGATGGCTCCTGCGAAAAACTCACATTCTGTTACTGGGGATTATGATTGCCAAATGACATAGCACAGTATGGAGAATCAAGTCTGCACAAAGGGGAAAAGGTGGTAAAGTGGCAGGAATTAATGTATGGCAGGTAACTAAGTGGTGTACGACAGTAAGGAGTGCCCAAACAAATTTGAGAATGTGTGTGGTACATGGTGGGCCCACTATGGAGTTACAGATTAGAACACCATGTAGCAGATTCCAAAGGTAAAAAAGACTTGCTTTTCTGATGGATGCTTCTAACCACAGATTCCTCAATGTTTAAACGGATACCAAAGTAGTACCTCCCAAAAGGTGGAGGGGTTCAAGGAGGGAACTTCACACCAAGAATGCCTGCACGATAGAGCAGGCAAAAATGTCAGTCTCTGCAAACCTGCAAGTCAAGGCAATCAATGCCTGAAGGCCCTTGTACCTGCCTGGCAGATGCCCAGCACTAGAACACCGCAGTAGTAGTGGTCTAAGCTGTGGCAGATTGAGTTTAAATTATTTGAAGGGGCTCCTCTTTATCCAAGTAACAACATGTTTTTATGCAGAGAGCAATCCATCTGGTTAAGGACAGTTTCTGGGACTACTCCTCTTTCTTCGTTGCAGGTTACCACTTGAATTCTGGAGGTCTAGATAAGGAGGCAAATTGTCAACTTCATTATCACCACTATGAGGACTATCATGTATTTTCTGTACAGCTGGGTTGGAACCAAAAAAGACCTTTATGCTCTGCATGTACTGGTGTCAAACCATAGGCACTGCTGGAAAACTTTCCAATGCCACTGGCTGTGCCTTAGTGATCTCCGAAGAGGACATAAGCCGAAGTCTAGCTGAAACCTATTCCAGATAGCAGACCAGCGTTGGGTGGGATTGTGGACCGGCGTCTCTGAAGTTGGACCTAGTGTCAGCCTGATTAGGACCAACATAGCCCACATCAAGGGAGTAGAGGCATGGTCTAATTGGTTGGTGGCTAATGCCTAACACGGTTAGACGGTACCAGGGAAAACCAGTTAGCAGATTACAACTGGTGAATGGATCAGAATAAGAACAGCAGGCTGAGTCTGGGACCTTTGAATGCGGATTGCACGAACCCTCTATCGAGTGCAAGCAACAGGGGAGAACTCTTTTCTGGACTTGGTGTTTGCACTGAAAACATAACCATGGGTGGCACACTAGAACAAGTTCAAGATTCGGAGCATGACTGGCCCTGCTTATTATGCTTGGTGATGTTAGGCTTTATCTCCCACTCCCTGCTGGATTGTAGGTGCATGAAGGAACAATTGTCTCAGGACTAGAAATTCTGCTTGATCGAAAACACAAAGACAGATGTTAGGTGGGTCTGTGACTAGCATCTGCTTCCTGCTGGCATGGCACAGCTTAAAGCCTGTAGTTTGTGTGAGATGTCAGCAGTGCCTTGCTGCAAAATAATTTTGGAGGTCGATAAAACCCGAGTTTTGGATCTGATGTCCGGATCTGTGAATGGCGTGGATTTAAAAGAACTGACATCAGCGCACAGAGACGCATTCTACATAGCTTTGTGCCGTTTCTGTAGGTGTGGGGGATGTCATCACAGAAACCAATGGCTTCGCTTACTGGCTTGCAAGAGCAATTGATGGAAATGGTTTCAGATCCAGTCTGGTGCCTATGGTAATGAAAAAGAAAGGAATTTTCTGTTAGAAGTATCCATCAGAAGATTTAGTCCCACAATGCATTGTTGCAAATATTTTTTTCTTGATTTTGTTCTCTTGGTTGTGATAAAAATGCAATAAAAAGTGTTTTTAAACCCACTATGGAAGACCAGGATGGAGAGTCCCACTATGCAGCCTGGAAAGAAGAGCTGGCCAGCACTGAAGTAGTCTTTATGGATGAATGCATACCAGTAAGAGAAAAGGATACCACATCTGAGGAGTCCGATATGGAGAAACAACCCATCTACACTTTGTACTGCATGAACTTCATGATCAGCTTTGGCAGAAGTGAAAATGGAGTAGAAGCATATCAAAATGTCTTGGCCAAGTCTACCCTCTTACAGGTAGGCTCCGGGAACACAAGAATGTATTCTGGTAATTTTCAACTTTTGCCGAATTATCAATTTCATCTTGAGGGAGGGTCAATGCTTGGATATCCCCAAAAAGATGGAGCATCTAATTATTTAGCAACCACTCATATTGTTCTAGATGTTGTCTGCAGAGCTTGCCAACCTTTGAGCTTTGAAGAGGATATCGACTGCTATCATATGTATGTTTACTGATTGCAATTCGACTGTCTGATGTTCCTTAGAGTGATTAATGGACGTTCTCCTGATTAGAACCACACATGCTTAAATCAGAGTTGCCAGCAGTATTCAAACAAGAAGGAAACTGCTACTTACCAGTATGCATCTGTTCTTGGCATGTAGAGCTGCAAAATTCATACTTGTGCATAGATCGCCATCTGGTGTTGGGCTCGAATGTTTGCAGTTTGTTGGAAGAAGACTTTGTAGTCTCGAGATGGGGGACTCCTCCCTTGGACGATAGAGCGCAGGGGCATCGACTCCATCCCCAGATTGTTTTTCGCCATGAAGGGAAATGATGGAGTTGGTCAGAAACAGAAAAGAGGACCATGTGTAATGTATTTAAGATAGCACTGGAACAGATAGAGGCACTAGGGAGGTGGGTGGGCATATGAATTCTGAAGCAATACATGCCAAGAACAGATGCATACCGGTAAGTAGAATTTTCCGTTCGAGGCATATGAGCTGAAGAATACATACTTGTGCATAGACTGTATTCAATTCAAAAGACCTTTATTCGAATTTCATGAAATCCATTAAAAACAGATGTAAAATAATACATTTAAAAACTGAAGCATTTATTATGGGGCAAGTAAACAATTTAAGGAGGGCTTTCCATGGTTTTGCGTGCACATGTAATAATTCTCAAGAAAGTGCTAGTGCTGAAAATTAATTCATCTGTATCCAGGGACAACAACATTGCATAGGATTCCCCTAATGAAAGGTGTCTGTGTTTTCTAAGTATGGCTCCCCTAACGACCCTTGGCCAGCCAAGGAATACAAAAAACTGGCACCCCTACTTAACCCCTACTTAAATCACATCTGGAATGACTCACTCCGTACAGGATGCTTCCCTACCAAATGGAAGCATGCCTCCCTGGTCCCCATTCTGAAGAAACCCAACTTGGACCCAGACCTCCCCAGCAATTACAGGCCCATTTCCCTCTTGCCTGCCCCAGCTAAGATCTTGGAAAAGCTGGTTCATTCCCAATTGGCTAGTTTCATCGAATCCAACGGGCTCCTCCATCCCTCCCAGCATGGCTTCAGGTCGGGCCACAGCACGGAGTCGGCCCTCATTGAAATGGCCGACTCTGTGAGATGGACGCTTGACCGAGGGTCAAGGGCGGTGTTAGTGCTGCTGGATCTTTCAGCAGCATTTGACACCGTCTCTCATAAGATCTTGCTGAGAAGGCTGGAGGACTTAGGGCTGGGCGGCTCTGTTCTAAAGTGGTTGTCATCTTACCTGTCCAATTGCACCCAACAAGTTTTCACCCCTCCCTTCACTTCCTCCGCCAGGCCACTTAAATGGGGAGTCCCACAGGGCTCTTCCCTTAGCCCCCTTTTGTTTAATGTTTATTTCACCCCTTTGGCTAAGCTGATCTCCCAGACTGGGATCAAATCCACATCTTACGCTGATGACATCCAGCTACTTTTCACGTTCGATACCCCCTCTGCATCTGCTTTCGACCCGCTGAAATCCTGCCTAAGAGACATTTCCAACTGGATGGATGCCAATTCCCTCCGTCTCAACGCAGGTAAAACGGAGATTTTGTTTTTCAACTCTCCCTCTCCCCTGGATGCCAGCCTGTGGTGGCCTGAAGACCTGTGCCAGGCCCCCACGCCTAAAAACTCGGTGAAAAACCTAGGAGTACGCTGGGACACCCATCTCAGCTTTGACAGCCAGGTACAAACAGTTGCAGCCTCATGCTTTGCCAAAATCAGAACAATCAAACGGCTCATTAACTATCTGCCGGAGGAGTGCCGCAAGACTGTGATCCAGGCATTAATCATATCCCATCTCGATTATGCCAATGCCCTTTATCTCGGTATCACAGCAGGCCTATGTTACAAATTGCAGACGGTTCAAAACGCCACCGCCCGGCTGGTGGAGAGAATTCCTGCTAGACATCATATCTCCCCTCACCTCCGTAAACTCCACTGGCTACCCATTGCGAAAAGATGCGTCTTTAAAGCAATGACGTTGGCTTTCCGTGCATCTAAAGGCAATGGCTCGGCCCATCTTAAAAATACTCTTCGCCCTTATGTTAAATCTAGGGCACTACGCTCCAACTCCTTATTTTTCCTTGAAACTCCCCGATTTAAGCGTTCCCGTGCTGGTGGAAAAACATTTGAGGTTTGTGCCTCCAAGCACTGGAATAAGCTTCCGTTAGCTCTTCGCACATGCCAGACAGAACCAGCATTTCGTAAATCCCTTAAAACCCTTCTTTTTTCTTCCTAGTTTGGTACCTCTGACCTGTCCCTCTAGTTCTCAGAGTCTCCCAGCGCCGGGATGCCCCGTTGGGGCCGCTGCACGCTTTACAAAACACACTAATAATAATAATAATAAACCAATTAATATATTTTAAGTAAAATTTACAGAAGAATAGAAAATGCAAATCATTCTGTTTACTAGTACCATCACATGGGCATGGATTGTAATCATTTGCATGGTGATAGCCCAAGGGAAATCCCAATAAAGTTTTTATAGAGCCTGCCCTTAATCGGAACAGTAGTGATCTTTCCCAATTCGTCATCGGTAAAGTGAGGTATTGTGCAAGGTTATTCCTACTTAATTCATTTTTCTGATAAAGCACAACAGTTGATTTGACAGTTTCTTTTTCCATTCGTTCTGAACTATAAAGTGCATACAGTGCTTGTTTGACCTCAATTTTATCATTCGCTTCAATGTTGTTAGGATCGGAGAAAAGATGTTCCCTGTTTACATCGCTCAATGCTTTTGAAACATCAGCGAGCCAGGGGATTGACATGCCATGATCACATTTAAGGCAGTCTTATTATATTTTGTGTTAAAATTACAGTCATTTCTCCAGATCCTTAGCCAAAAAAGAACAGGTCTAGATCTAATAAAGTCGCATACATAGGAGAGGTTAAGTTCCTCATGGCAAATCCATTCTGTAGAGGAAATTGGGGCACCCAGGATTTTCCTGCAAAATCGCGCTTCTTCACGCTGGATCCCGGGACTTTTTCCTGCTCCCCAGACCTCAGCCCCGTATGTGACTACTGGTAAACACTGTAGCTTAAATTTTTTTTAAATGGCTCTAGTGGCACCTATTTTATTGGGTCGGGACAAACTCAGGATAGAGTTGTTGGCTTTCGAGAACTTGCTCATGGCGTGGGCCTTATGTCCACTCCATGAGCCGTTCGCAGCGAAAACCAAGCCAAGATAGGGAAATGAGCTAACAGATTCTAATTTATCTGCCCCTATGTGTATCGTATTGAGTTTACATTTCCCGGTGCCACAGGGCATGATAAAAGATTTTTTTAAATTGACGCGCAGGTCTAAGCCCTCCATGTATTGGACAAAGCCTCTGACCAATAGACAAAGGGCATTGGGAGTTCTTCCCATCAAGACCGCGTCTTCAGCATATAATAAAACTGGCAATGGGTGCCCCTGGATCAATGGTACGTCACTAGTTACATCTTTTAGTGCCTTGGCCAAACCATTAATGTAGATAATAAATAGCAGGGGTGCTAAAACGCACCCCTGTCTTACCCCTCTACCTATTTCAATGGGTCCCGATACTTCTCCACCCGCCCCAATCCTGACTTGTGCTTGGAGGTCTGTGTGGAGATATGCGAGAAAATTTACAAGAGCCTCATCCAATCCATAATCTAAGAGAATTGCCCAGAGTTTAGTTCTATTCACTAGGTCAAAAGCGGATGAGAGATCCATGCATAGACTGTATAGCAGTACTCTCCCTTAGCGTTGGTGACCTGTATCTGTTGCAGTGGTTTGAAAAGGTGTTTTAAGAACAGCCTGGCCCACAGAAGCCGGTTTTGCAGTGTTTGGTGAAGGTGTGTTGTAGACCATGGTGCTGCCTTACAAATGGCATCTAAGGGAATGTTCCATAAGAATGCCATGGAAGCCTCTAGTTTTCATGTTGAGTGCGCTCTTGGGGGAATTGTTAATGTGCGTTTTGCAGTTTTGTAGCATGTTTGAATACATTTGACTATCCACCTGGCAATTCCAGCCTTGGAGATGGGGTTTCCTTTATGAGGTGGAGAGAAAGCTACAAACAGTTGGTTTGTTTTTCTAAAGGGTTTGGTCCTGTCAATGTAATAACGTATAGCTCCTTTGACATCTAGTGTGTGAAGAGCTCTCTCTGCTACAGAATCTGGTTTTGGGAAGAAAAACCGGTAGCTCCACAGATTGATTGAGAAGGAAAGCCGAGATTACTTTGGGAAGGAATTTTGGATTTCTTTTAAGAACCACCTTGTTATGGTGTATTTGTTAGAATGGTTCTTGTATAGTTAAAGCCTGGATCTCACTTATCGTGACTAGAAAAGCTACTTTCCATGTAAGGAATTGCAATTCGCGTGAAGGTTCAAATGGAGGGCCCATTAGCCTAGTAAGGACAATATTTAGAAGCCCAGAGCTCTCTTATGGGTCTAAGCAATGGAATCTTTCTTCCTCCTTGTATGGATGAGATGGAGCAAAGAATGCTGGCAGGGTGAAAGTCTTCGCAAAGTGGAAAAACAACGGTTCAGGGAGAAACTTGTTTAAAGAAAGTCCATCTGCACCCGTCACCCAAGAGATTTATCATAACATATCAAAGTAGAGACTACAAATAATATATAGGGATGTGAAAGTAAAAAGGAAAAAGTGCAAATACCAATAAGGGTAAATATACAAAGGTACCCACAAACAAGAGATTTTTGAAAAATGTTTTTAGTTATTGAAATAACTTTTATAAAATACGTCAAAAAAGCAATACAGACATGTACATGTGCTCATAAAGTTACACAAACAAATAATGGTACAAATTACAGTGTAAACAGAAAACACCAGCAACCACCTTTAGTACACAACGCAATGTTGTGACAGGTTGTAAAAAAGCATTGGCCTTTGATCCAATCAATAGGTATCACAGATGATTTATAATTTCTTTTAAGTATGGCCACAATACCTGGGGGCTTAACAAGATTGTGGGTCACTTTAAATGCAGACACGTTATGACGTGCGACTCAACTACTAACACAAAAGAATTTGTACATGCCAATATAGTCCACATCTTAAAGGATCATACAAATTCTACCTCTCAAAATGTCGTGTACTCCCTTTGGTGCCCCTGCAATTTAATCTACGTGGGACAGACTACTAAAAACGTCAAGTCACGTTTGATGCAACACAAGAGCTGCATAGGGTGCAAGACTGAGTGCACCCCTGGCATCACACTTTTTGGAGTATAATCATACAGCAAAAGATATACAATGTCAAATCATTGAGCAGATACAAACTCCACCCAGAGGCAGAGATATTCAAATGATGTTAAACCGAGCTGTATGTTGCTTGATTTTGAAATACAACAGTATTGACAAAAGGTTTAACACAGAAGAGGAGTGTAGCTCTGTAGTCCTGCACTATAATGGTTTTATCCATCAAGACCAGGAGTACAAGATCTTTTTTTATATAATTTATGGCTTGTTAGTTGGCTCTTGCTTACTGTAACCTGTATGATGCTCATTTTCCTTTTGAACTTTGCTTGCATTGATCCAAACTTGCATAATGATATTGGATATATGTAATACTATGATTACAACCAAGGTCTGTGCTATTTTATGTTGATTTTTTTTTTACAAAATCTTTTTTCTTTGACCCTTGACTGATTCTCTTCATTTCTTGGTCCAACACACCTGCAAGTATGCAAAGTGCTTGCTGGTGATGTGTCAATATTAGTTTGGATGCATTGCCTCTGAACTACTTTCACTATTTCTGGCCGAAGTTTGATGTTTGCTTGGATGGCCTATGATGTTCTGTATATTGCGGCTGCAAATAATTTTTATGATTGCATCTGAGTATACATGCACACCACTCTGTTGGCATCTCCTCAACTATAATGTAGCGTCTAATTTATGCGCATGTGCTTTGGTGCGGCAGTATGGATATCCTCCTTTTGTAGTAATTCTCAACTTTTAATTTTGTGATCTCATGTCCATTCACATTTTTTTGAGTTCTCTCTGATTTAATTTTTGTTTTAAATGGAGGTTACGTGACTCCATGGTTAGGCAGTCTTTACTCTATATCCATGGTGACTAATGCTCATTTAGACGCGGTCCCACGCAAGCAGTTCTTTCATGTGGGATGAAGAGCACTGCACTTTAGCCTTGGAGTTGAATTCTTGCTTGGGTAAGAAAGCTTTATTTTTGTTATTAAATGTTAAGTAATTGTTGGTCATCTTTGATGAGACTGCGGCTATCGATTTTCCTTTGAGATATAAATAAACCGCAGTATTTCCTTTATTTGCTTCAGTGAATTCTTAATGTGAATCACTATTGTTTCGGAAGCGGTCCCATAAATAATGCTACCTCAAGACTGGAACTTAGATCCTTGTTAATGGCATAACTGTGGCAATCATTGGGAGAGGAGTTGGCCGAACGGCTAGGGCGGTCGACCTCTAATCTGGAGAAATGGGTTTGAGTTTTGGCAATGACGCTAAACATCCTGTGATTCTGGGCAAATCACTTAATCTCCCCATACCTAACAAAAGAAAAATTAATGTGTCCACATGTAATGCAACTGGTGCTATGGAAAGCACTCAGATACCCGATTCGGGTCAAGTTCGCGCTATATAAAACTCTGTGTAAAACATTTTTTTTTTTTTTAAACTAGGTTGCCCAGGTGAGTTTTTGTGACTCTTCAGTCGGACTGTTTTTACATGCCTCTTTGTAGGCACGATTTGATTGATCAATATATTTACTTTGTACAGCCCCACGATCAAGACGAGGCACTTGGATTCTTGGCGTGACCATAGATTGCATCATCTATAGGTTCCAATTACTCTACAAAAAAATTGTATTCGGTGTTCTAAATCTTTATGGACTCTCTAGCCACACACAATGCCAGTGCTTTTCTTTCCTCTTCTAATCTGTAGGGACTTACTAGGTCTCCTTCGCCCATAATATATTTTTGGGTCTTTCCACAAGTTTAGTTACATACATTTGATTATTGGTACTCATTTGTCTAATTGTCCTGCATTTTGTACTATCTTTTTAAGTTCTCCATAACTGTTCTAGCTTTTAGTTGGGCCTTCTTTGGTTATTACTATCAGTATCAATATAATTGTAAACGTTATTATCTCAATTGCAGATGGTTTCTGATGCTCTCAAATTTTGGCTTCTGTCCAGATGTTGGCCTAATAAACTGATAAAGTCAAAACGCCATTGACATTCCCCCTGGGAATTAAGAGGACGCATTTATTGAATCATTGATCCTGTTATATATTGGATAGTCTCTGTATTATTTTTCCTCTGTCGTTGTATTTGTTTTCTATTTACACTGTAAGTTGCACCATAATATGTTTTTTTATGTGCAACTTTATGAGCACCATATGTACTTGTCCGTATTGCTTTTTTGATAAGTTTTATAATAGCTATTTCAATAACTAAAAACCTTTTTCAAAAAGTTTGTTTGTGGGTTCATCTGTATATTTACCCTTATTGGTATTTGCACTTTTATCTTTCACTTTCACAACTTTAATTATTATTTGTAGTCTCTATTTTGATATGTTATGATAATTCTTTTTAGGGGTGTTAGATACACTTTCTTTAGGCAAGTTTCTTCCTTAACCGTTGTAGCGGTCATATTGTTTATTCGCCTCAGGTTTTGGGGAGTAGGGCAGCCCCTCTTGCAGGTAACCAATGTGGAAAAACGTCACAACTTTTAAGAGTAATGCAGCTATAGACCTTACTTTTTTTGTGAACACATTTTATTGGTTTTCAAACTCTAGTACATTCTAATTATTGATCCGGTCAAGCCGGACTTACAAGTGTTCAATCTTCGTATATACAGACCTGGATCTTAAACTATTTTAATCTCAGTACCAGTTCAAAACATTAAACTAAACTTCCCTCCCTCCTGTGAGTCAGTGTTGTGTGAGATGCGTGAATTGGCTTCTTGCAATATGTAGCATTTCTCAGTGTCATATTTAGGTGAGTGCGAAGGCAGTCATAGAGCGATTTAATAACCTGGTGGGTATGGTTTGAGAAGTTCTAAGTAGCAGGTCACATTCGTAAGGGTGCGCACCCTCCAGGAAGTGCTCACATGGATCTCACAGGAATTCCTTCAGGGGTCCACGGGCAAAGCAGCTCTAGACCTTAGTACCAGCTTGTGTGAATAGCATACAGTTGCTGGATAGAGTACTTGCACTTCACTCAGAACAACAAGCTGATGTGGGGAACACAGTGTTTAAGATAAATAACCTAAGTGGGCAGCTGTGCCTAGGCTCAAATCTGGCACACATCAGAAACCGGAGAACCAATTTCAGATCTTACTGGGGAATCACAAAATGTTTGGTGAAAACGTGAACCAGTCCTTTTAGAAAATGCATCACAGGTGATTTAACAGAAAAGGCTGATTAGGTATTTGCAGAAAAGCAAATAAGGTTGGCAAGTAACCTTTAACAACAGTCACAGCAAGGGTTGGGCTAAAAAGAGGTAGAACAGGCCAACGCCAGATAGCTGGCTTGCGAAGGTTGGCTATGCCGAGATGATCAATATTTTTCTAGCGCCCTGCACAGAATCATTCAGGGGGCTCTCCGGCAAAACCATATTCACTACTTCGGGAGGGAGGTCAGAAGCAGTTAACTGTAGTTGCACATTCACCAAGCATGGAGGTGCAAATTGTGTAAGCCTGGGTGCAGGACCCTGCCCAGCTGTGTAGGGTCAAGGCCCATGACCCCACTCCACCCTGCTTGGTGCAATACCACATGGCAGCGGTGTTATCCATGAGAATCTGCATCAGTTCCTCCATTAATGGTCGGGAGGAAAGCTTTCAGTGGCAAGCGATTCACGTACAACCCCAGCAAACTGCTGTGGAGGTGTGTGCCTCCAGAGATCAGAGTTCACTGAACTAAACCTCTGCCAAATGGCCTCCCTAACCCAAAAAACGTTGCCTCCGTCACTATTGTTAACTCTGGGTGGGGTAGAGAGAGAGGTCTGCCACTGGTCCAATAGTTTTCCAGCAGCCACCACTGCAGGTTTTTCGCAGTCACCTACAACACCTAGGATTTGGACAGGTTTCCTCTGTGTTGAGCCCATTGAGACTTCAGATCCCACTGTAGAGCTCATATGTCACCTGCCGTGGTTCGCTAGCAGTATACCAAGAGGTCTCAGAGCTGCTCTCACGTGCCCAAGGGTTGAAACATTCAGGTCATAGCCCAAATGTCCTGAACTCGTCCGGGCAGAAGAAAGGCTTGGAACTGCACTGTGTCCAGGAGGACATCGGACAGAACTTAGCAGTAATGTGTGATTTCGAAATACTAATGGAGAAACCCCAAGATACCAGTAGGTTGGCCATCATCTGGAGGTGGTTTATGACTACTTGAGGACAGCCTATCTTTAACAACCAGTTGTCAAGTTATGGGGAGACTGGTTTCCCCAACCTCCTAAGATGGGCAGCAACGATCATAATCTCCTTTATGAACATACAAAAGGCACTGGTGAGGGAAAATTGGAGCATGGAGAACTGAAGGTGCTCATCTCCGACTTGAAACCACAGATATTGTCTGTGGGATCATAGAACAGGAATGTGTAAATAATCGCCCCTGCAAGTCTAAATGCGCCATCTAGTCACCATGATTCTCGGAAAATAGAGTCAGAGTGAGTATCTTGAACCTGTCCTTATAGAGGAAGGCAGTGAGGAAGTCCTCAGTCCTTCTTCGACACCTGAAAGTAACAGACGTAGCCACCAGTCCTGATTTCTGATGCCAGCTCCCAAGAGAGCCAGGACTACTTTACGTAGAATGGACAAGTGGTCCAGTGGAGGATGTTGCGGCACTGATGGCATACATGGAATAGTGGACAGGAAAGGTAGGGTGTAACCACCTATGACGATTTAGAGCACCCATCAACCTCATGTGATGCTCTGACACCTGTGGAAGTAATGACTTATCCTTCCTCCAACTGGGTGAAAAAGCAGCACTGAGAGCAAACTAAAGAAATTTTGCAGGCAGCAGCAGAAAGAGGGTCAAGGCAAGGAATTGGGTAGAGTGTGGCACCTGAGGAAATGGACCTTGACAGTTGAATCCCCAATCTTTTTCATGAAAGGTTAGGAAGGTATGTTGTGGAGTAGGTAGGTTTTGGCGGGGAAACAGCCGCACAGCCACTACAATGCCGAGGGAGCATGCTGCTGCCTTACTCTCTTTAAAATGCTGTAAGGCAGAGTCTGTCTTGTCTCCGAAGATATGGGTGCCACTGAATGGCATGTCAATGAATGCCGCTTTGACGTTACTGGAGAAACTCACTTATCTGGTCCACACATGTTAGAGCACCACACCGGTACCAATAGCCCTACCCAAATAGTCAGTATTTCTGCCTGCCTCCTGGAAGGGGGAAGGATCCTGGTATTTCCCAGGTGCCCATTAGGCTGAGGGCTTTGTTAGGGCAGGGGGTGTTTCTGAGGAGGTCTGACCTTGCTGCAGGAGTTTAGTGAGGACTAGTTTTGACCTCCACTGCTTAATTTGAAAAAATAAATAAGTGCCAAATCTCTCATCAGGAAGACACTGCAGCTTGCACCACACACTCCCACTGACAATGACAATGATATTAACAGCAAAACTGCTAACCATCATACTCCTACAAGTGTGACAATTCAGTCTATTTCAGGACCCCCAACAGGAATAAGAATTGCTTGGGGGGCTTGGCTAACCGTTGACGGGAATGGCCGCTCGCTAGCTCTGCTCCAGAGCGCCACTCCTAAACTATCCAGATAACTTTGGGTCCGCTGGCCCGATTCTCGGCCCGAGGAACTCTGTGGTGTGCTGCGGCAACTGGCGAGGTGTGTGCCGAGTTTGGGGCGGATCAGTGAAGTATTCCGGAGAGCGCTCCTGCACACCGGATCAAAACTAGATGTCTTGCTGGCGGAAGTGAGGCCGGGGGGGCGGAAGCACAGTACGCTATACCGCGGTTGCGGCCTGATTTTGTGGAGGCCGAGATTGTTGCCAGTGAGTGCCCGCCGACAGAGCTGCGCCCTGCCACACAGCGGACGAGGGGAGAGGTTTAGCCCCGAGGCCCCTGGGAGGTCGGGGTTGAGCTGCTAATCCTTGAGACCCCACTGCGAGAACGAGTGCAGGCTTAATAGGGTGGGCACGCACATAATCTGGAGCAGCCCAGTGGCCCTGGGACTTGATTTCAGTTGGAGCCCACAGGCTGCCTAATAGACTGCTGCACATTCCTGGGTTTTGTAGTGACTGTGGGTGGCCCTGAAAAAGGGGTTTGTGTATATCGTGGCCGGCGAGCCACCCCATATGCAGACTTGAGTACCCGGAGTGAGCACCACCGAGTAGCTGGCTCCCGCCGGAGTTCTGGGACCGGGGGATGTTTTGCGGCATTACCCTCTGAGGTCTAGATAACAACTGAAGCCAGCAAGGTAGGAGATTAAGTCACTTGCGCGCAGCTGGAAAGGAAACTGCGCTTGATCATCTGTGTATTGTGGAGCGGGAGGGACTCTGCGGGGTTGCCTGGATTCCTGATTTCCCTGCATAATGGCCTAATCTATATGAGGCGCAGCGTGAGGAATGGGGACTGAGGAACCTTGATTGCCAGGCAGAGAGGTGCTCCACCCGGCTCAGGTTATCTATCAGGGCAGACCGGGTCTCTGTAGATTCCGTTGTGGCGAGGTGCACGCAGCGTGTCCAACCAAAAGTCCTGTAAACGGGGTGCCCCACGTAAAAACCGACAGGCCGAGTGGACGACTCCACTGCAGGTGGCGTGAAGTAGCGGTCGCACCCCGATATCGCGTGGTGCCACCGAGACGAATATACCATGGCATCTGGGCCCAACAACCGGACGGCATCGCAGACCAACCTGGAGAAATTTGCACAGGAAAAGCAACAGAGTGAGGACCGAAGGGAGACGGCGGCCCCAAGTGATGCCATGGAACCTACGAACAAGGATATCCTTGAGGCAATCCCGGCAATAAGGACTTCCCTCGAGGTGAGGATCGATACAGTGGCAACAGAAGTGGCGCTGATTCGGGAAAACATGAAGAAAATGGCGGAGCGCGTGGGGACAGTAGAGAGCACCACCAAGGAGCTTGTCACTGATACCACCCTTCTTAAGTGGCAGATGACCGAGTTGCCCTCTTCCCACGAGGCAATGGCTCTACAGCTGGATGATTACGAAGGAAAGATGCGGCGTAACAACGTCCGCATTCTGGGTGTGCCGGAAAGCGCAGAGGGACAGGTCGCTGACCTTTTTGTTGAGGAACTAGTTCTTAAACATCTACAACCACGTGGACTTTCCAAATGCTTCTCGATCTAAAGGGCTCGCCGTGTGCCGGGGGGAGGGGTGGGGGGGTCGGCCGAAGCCGGGTGCGCCCCCAAGGCCGCTCCTAGCCCGGGTGTTTAATTTCCGAGACCGCGATGTCATTCTCCAAACAGCGAGTTCTTTCCGGACTTTACTCTGAGAGTGCAGAAACAAAGCTGCAGTTTCCTGGAGGTGAAGCGGGCACTCCGAGACCAAGAGGTTCAATATGTAACTATGTTCCCTGCCAAGCTGAGGGTGGAAACTAATTGCAAATTGTGGTTGTTCACTTGACCGGAGGACGCCTGGGACTGGTTGGAAGGCTGGCACACGGTTGAAAAGAAGTCGAAAAAGGATTAGTTACTTACCTGTAATCCTAGTTCTCTCCCATGGGTATCCTCATCAAAGTCAAAGTCATAAGCATTAGAATATTCCCGCCCATGCGTGGGACCCCGGCAACACTACAATATATGTGGCCCATATAGATATATATATATATATATAGATATATATATATATCTATATATATATATATATATATATATATATATATATATATATATTCACTGAAAAAACCATAGGTTTCACACCAGTTATAGTTAGCTGGAAATTTTACTGACATAAAACCATTGAAATTCCACGTTCTAGTTAGTTGGACTCACTATAACTTGCGCGCCTGCAATGCACTGCTGATGACGTCACATATTACATCACTCATGACATGGTCAGTGACATCACTCATGACATCACTGATCACAGTGAATGTGTGTCTTTCTGAAAAATAAATATGTTATCTATATGTATATGAAAAAGGTCGATGGAAGAATAAATGTTTAAGTAAGTGTCTAAATGGATGTTTTTTTTCTAAAAAAATGATTTGTTAACAGCCTTATTAAGTGTATCTTAGTGAATACATATATTAGCGAGTAACTTTTAAATATTGAAATATATGTATCAGTGTTTCACTTTGTGTATAAGTGGCTGCATGGGTTGGTGACTGCCTCACTGTTTGTATGTGTTTTGAAGCCAGCATATGTGCAGGACTGTATGGGTGGATGAGTGTGTATATGTGTGTGTTAGTGAGTGAATGACTGTCTCACTAGTGTCTTTATCAGTAACTACATATGTTTTAATCTAGTATATGTGAGTATTGATGTATATAAGTGAGTATATGTCAGAGGAGAGATTGTAAGAGTTCCTGTTTAAATAAGTATGTGTTTCTATAAGTGATTGTTTAAGAGAGTAAGTATGTGTAAATTTACATAGAAGTAAAGTGGTAGTGTGTGTATAGTTCAATATGCAAATAAATGGATGTTCAATAGTTTATTTGTGTCATACCTGTGTGAGTATGTGCGTGAGTAACTTTTGGATGACTGTCGGTGTGTAACAGGATGTATAGGTGTATCACTACATATGATGAGTGAGTATATGTATGAGGGACTATATAGAACTGTTGGTGAATGAGTGGATGTGTATATAGATGGTGGAATTACTGAATTGTTTGTTGTAACTGGTATGGGTATCCATTTTTTTGAAAATGTTAATTTCTATTCTTGAATATGTGTTTCAAGGCTTACATTACACTGAAAAGTGGTCTGTCACAAGGATGGTGTCATCGTGATGTCATGAGTGATGTCACTGACCAGGTCATGAGTGATGTAATATGTGACGTCATCAGCAGTGCATTGCAGGCGCGCAAGTTATAGTGAGTCCAACTAACTATAACGTGGAATTTCAATGGTTTTATGTCAGTAAAATTTCCAGCTAACTATAACTGGTGTGAAACCTATGGTTTTTTCAGTGAATTTCATAGGTTTTCTAAATGCTAATTCCTTTCTATATCGAGTTTCTAACCTACGATTTTTTTATAAATTTGCTGTTTTGTGTAAGTATTAATTATTATTATTTTTTTTTTTAATCATTTTATCCTGGGGCGCTCTGAGTGCGCGCTCCGGTAAGCTCTCCGGAAAGCGCACCCAGAGCGCTACTTTTGTTCGTGAAAAAAAATATGAATGAAAAGTAAATAACGCAAGACATTTAGTACCATACATATAAAAGCTGTTTTTTTAAAATAAGGAAAAGAAAATGATTTTGCATTTCCGTGAAACTATCAAAACGTCACTTTGGCGCGCCGCGTAAGCGCCCCCAGAAGCGCCTACGTTCGCGCCGCATAAACGCCCCGGAAGCGCCTACGTTCGCGCCGCGTATGCGCCCCCGGAAGCGTTCCGGTGCGCGCAGCGTCAGCGCGCCAAGACATGTGACCTTAAAATAACACTTTTCATTGGTTTCTAACAGTTTTTTTTTACAAAGAATGAAATCCCCACCCATTTTCTTCACTTCTTTCACTTTTGTGACTGAAAGACCTGCCCTTTTTCTCTTCCATTTTTCTGGGTTAATCATGGCTGCCAGACCATCCAGGTGTGAAGATGAGCCTGAATTCATCGATGAAGAGCCTCCTCATCCAAAGGTGAAGGAGCATTTCATTTGGAATTTTTTTTCAATACCAGCTAACCAGAAAAAGGTGAATGCTCTGAAAGTGGAGTGCAGGATCTGCAAAAAAGTCCTGTCACGGGGTGACCCCAAAAAGAAATATTCTTTTGGGAACTTCACAATGATACGCCATGTGGAGAGGAGGCACCCCCAGAATTTTCCCCGGGAAAGTGTCAGGGCGCTGGCACAAGAGGTTCCCAGTGATGGGGCCTCTACATCCACCGGAGGAGCAACTACTTCGGTGAGGGGGCGATCGCAGGAGCTGGTTCCAAATATTCAACCTGCATTCAACAAAGGTGTCCTGAAATGCAGATACTGCGATCAACTCCTTACCTATGGGGAGTAACGTGTCCTGCTCATGGTTCGAGCATTGGAGAACCATCACTGCCGTTCCCAGCCCTATTTTTTTTTGTTTTTTTGCCCCTGTTGAGCAGTTTCCATTCCCTGTTTTTGTTTCTGTTCTTAAAAAAAAAGAAGAAAAAAAAGTTCTTTTCAGAACTACCTCCAATTCTCATCAAAGAGCTATATTCTTAAAAAAATGAAAAAGAGTAAGTGAAGTGGAGTGCATTGATAATGGAAAGGAAAATGAGTAAGAAAGAACAGAAAGGTATGAGAGGAGAAAGGAAGTGAAGGAGGGGGACTGAAAGAAGGTGAGTGTTGGGAAGGAAAGTAAGGAGAATGAGAGTGAATATGGGGAATGTGGATATTCAAAGAAAATGTTGAAGAACGGGGGTGTGGAAGGGTAAGAAAAGATGCATTGCTGGAGTTGAAGACTGAAGGCCTCATTTATGAGGCCATGCGTCACTTTAACGCCACCGGAGCGTCACTTTTTGTGATGCACCAGTGCTGTAAAAAATGCACCTTATTCAGTCATATTTACAAAGTGACGCATCTAGGTAGATGCGTCACTTTGTAACCCCCTGCGCCACATTATTCCTACGTCAGGTGTAATGTATGCAAAAGGGACGTATTGACGCAAGAAAGGGTCGTAGAGGTGACGCAGTGAAATCTATGAGATATCACTGCGTCACTTTTATGACGCTGTTGCTTCCAAATATTACGCCTGTTTCACAGTAGGCGTGCAGGCCCTTTCACATGGGGCCTAGCCCCATGTGAAAGGATGCATTGCTGGAGTTGCTTCATTTTTGAGACACACTCCAGCAATGCATCACTTTTGCGCTTACAGAGAAGTCTGAAATACTGACGTATCTGTAGGAACTTCCAACATAATACGTCATAAATTTAATATGACGCATGAGTAGAAGACTGAAGGCCTCATTTATGAGGCCATGCGTCACTTTAACGCCACCGGTGGGTCACTTTTTGTGACGCACCAGTGCTGTAAATAATGCACCTTATTCAGTCATATTTACAAAGTGACGCATCTAGGTACATGTGTCACTTTGTTAGCACCTGCGCCACATTATTCCTACGTCAGGTGTAATGTATGCAAAAGGGACGTATTGACGCAAGAATGGGTCGTAGAGGTAACAGTGAATAAACTGGGTTTTCCCCATGCTTCGCTCCCCGGTGCGCGTACCGGGCGTTCCCCCGGCGCAAATCAGGGGGGGTCTACCCAGCCCCCTTATAGTCATTTCCCCTTTTTTTTTTTGCCACCTCTTATGTCTCGATCCTACCGAGACACAAGATGGCGGCCGCTCCGGACTGTTTTGAATGTTTACAGACACCCGTGAACCAATCAGCTTTCCGTGCGCAAGTCGCGTTGAACGCCTGGTGCGCTCCCCGGTGCGCGTACCGGGGCGCGCCTATAGATATATATTTTTTTTTTAACCTAAATTACTCAAAATCCACTGGAGCACATATCTTGAGACATAGCAAAGGCACTTCGGGCTACCAGTCCCTACAATTTTGCCAAGTTTGGTGGAAATCCATTCAGCCGTTCGGGCTAAAAGTGAGTTCGACCGCCCTATGGAAATTAACATGGGGAAAACACGTTTTGGGACCCCCCTTTTATCTCGGCCCCCGCTTGACTAATCCCCCCCAAACTTTCAAGGAAGGACCGGAGCTCCGCGAGGCAAATTTGAGGAAATTTTCAGGCAGATTCGTCAACCGGCCCCAAAGTTATTCCAAATAGAATTTTGAGACTTTGCATTGAAAAAAATCCTAACTATAACTACCTACTGGCAAGGATATATATATATATATATATATATATATATATATATATATATATATATATATATATATATATATATATATATATATATATATATATATATATATATATATATATATGCACACATACATATATATATGCACACATACATATATATATATGCACACATACATATATATGCACACATACATATATATATATGCACACATACATATATATATGCACACATACATATATATATATACACACATACATATATATATATACACACATACATATATATATACACACATACATATATATATACACACATACATATATATATATACACACATACATATATATATGCACGCATACATATATATATATATACACACACACATATATATATATATATATATATATATATATACACACACACATATATATATATATATATATATATACACACACACATATATATATATATATATATATATATATACACACATACATATATATATATATACACACATATATATATATATATATATATATATATATATACACACACATTGAATATGCTACTTACCAGTACGCATCTGTTCTTGGCATGTAGGGCTGCTAACATTCATATCTGTGCATAGATCGCCGCCTAGTGTTGGGTCCGGATGATTGCACATTGTTGTCCTGGAAGAGTCTTCGAAGTATCACGAGATAGGTGGCTCCTCCCCTGGACTACAGTGCGCATGGGCATCGACTCCATCCCCAGATTGTTTTTAGCCATTGTGTAGAGATGGAGTGAAATAGTGTAAATGATGTCCATGCTAATGTTTGAATGCAAGAAATTAACCTGCAGCCGCTACGGGCGCCGGGGAGGAGGGTGGGCGATATGAATGTTAGCAGCCCTACATGCCAAGAACAGATGCATACTGGTAAGTAGCATATTCAGTTCGAGGCATGTGGGCTGCTAAATTCATATCTGTGCATAGAATACATAGCAGTCCCTCCATTAACGGCCAGCTGCAGAAGTTTGAAAAAGAGTTTTAAGAACAGCCTGACCTACAGCGCCTGCTGTTTGGAATGCACATCTACACAGTAGTGTTTAGTAAAGGTGTGTGGAGTAATCCACGTGGCTGCTCTACAAATATCTTCCAAAGGAATATTACCTAGGAAAGCCATGGAGGCCCCTAACTTGCGTGTGGAGTGGGCCCTGGGGCGGGACCGTTAAAGTGCGCTTAGCCTTGTGGTAGCAAATTTGAATACACTTAACGATCCACCTGGCTATTCCTGCCTTGGAAATGGGGTTGCCTTTGTGCTGGGCTGAGAAGGCAACAAATAGCTGTTGTGTCTTCCTAAAGCTTTTGGTCCTGTCAATGTAGTACAGTAATGCACGTTTGACATCAAGCGTGTGGAGCATTCTTTCTGCTACTGTTTCAGGGTTTTGAAAGAATGTGGTTAGTTCAATGGTTTGATTGACATGAAACTGCGACACCACCTTAGGGAGAAACTTAGGGTTAGTGCGCAGCACTACCCTGTTAGGATGAATTTGAATAAATGACTCTTGTATCGTGAGCGCTTGTAGCTCACTAACACGCCATAGCGACGTGATGGCAATGAGAAAAGCCACTTTCCATGTCAAGAACTGAATCTCACAGGAATGTAGAGGCTCAAACGGTGGTCCCATTAACCTGGTGAGGACCACATTGAGGTTCCACACAGGAGCTGGTGGGGACCTGGGGGGGATGACTCGTTTCAGCCCTTCCAGGAATGCTTTGATGGCAGGCACCCTGAAAACTGAGAGGTGCTGCCTGTTTTGGAGATAAGCCGCTATGGCGGATAAGTGTATCCGAATGGAAGCATACGCCAGATTACATTTGTAAAGATGTAACAAATAGCAGATGATATTAGGAATGGATGCATCTAGCGGGTTGATATGATGTTTTGTACAGTAAATGACAAACCGCTTCCATTTTGCTGCATAGCAAGCTCTGGTTGTTGGCCTTCTTGCCTCCCGGATGATGTCCATGCATTCCGGGGGCAAATTAAGGTAGCCAAACTCTAAGACCTCAGGAGCCAGATCGCTAGGTTCAGCTGTTGCGGATCTGGGTGCTGAATGTCGCCATGGTTCTGCGTCAAGAACTTGGGAGTGAGGCGCAGCCTTTGATGCAGTACCACAGAGAGTTCCAGAAACGTGGTGTACCATGGCTGGCGTGCCCACGTTGGAGCAACCAGGATGAGTGCCATTGAGTGTTGCAGCAGCTTCCGTGCCACCAGCGGTATGAGAGGTGCTGGGGGGAAAGCGTACGCAAATTTGCCTGACCAGTTCATCCATATAGCATTGCCCTGCGACTGTGGGTGTGGGAACCTGGCGGCGAA
The DNA here is from genome assembly GCF_964263255.1 of Lissotriton vulgaris. Classification (NCBI taxonomy): domain Eukaryota; kingdom Metazoa; phylum Chordata; class Amphibia; order Caudata; family Salamandridae; genus Lissotriton; species Lissotriton vulgaris. The sequence goes on from NC_141687.1 coordinate 1,702,426,490, forward strand.
GCTTGGGCATTTTGCGTTCTCCCTTGTGGCAAACAGGTCTATCTCTGGACGACCCCACTGCTGGAAGTACGTGCGGAGTACTGATGGATGCAGCTCCCACTCGTGCATTTGGTGGCTGTACCTGCTGTGCAGATCCGCCATCTGATTGTCCACGCCCGTGAGGTGTTCCGCCTTGAGGAAGATGTTCCTCTGAATGGCCCACTTCCACATGCTCTGAGCCAGATGAGACAACTGTGGAGAGTGTGTGCCCCCCTGCTTTTGGATATAGTACATTGCCGTCATGTTGTCCGTCCGGATCAACACAACCTTGTTCCACAGATGTACTTTGAAGGACTTCAGTGCCATGAAGATTGCCATCAGTTCTAAGTAGTTGATGTGCATCTTCTTCTGCTGTGTCGACCATAGCCCCTGCACTGTGTAGTGGAGTACATGCGCTCCCCAACCCTGGAGGGATGCGTCCGTTGTCAGGATAATGTGTGGCACAGGCTCCTGGAACGGTCGGCCATTGCAAAGGTTGTGTGGAGTCCCCCAATGCAGAGAGTTGTATGCCCGACCAGTCACCAACACTAGGTCTTTCAACTGCCCTTGAGCCTGAGTCCACTGGCGTGCCAAGCATTCCTGAAGCGGACGCATATGCAACCTCGTGCGGGACTATGAAGATGCTGGAGGCCATCATGCCTATCAACTGCATAAACACTCTCGCAGGGAGTGAGTGCTGCGGTCTGAATCTCTGAATCAGCGACTGGATGCTGTTGATCCTCGCTGTGTTCGGCTGAGCTGTAGCAGCCAGAGTATTTATAGTCGCGCCCAAATACTGCCGCACATGTGCTGGCTGAAGGTGCGACTTTGGATAGTTGAGCGAAAACCCCAGACTGTGAAGAAGGTGAATAGTGCGGGACATGTCTGCGGCACACTGCTGTGCCGACTTGGCTTGAACGAGCCAGTCGTCCAGGTAAGGGTAGACATGTATGTTCTGTCTCCTGAGGTGCGCCGCCACCGTTGCCAGACACTTTCTGAACACTCTGGGAGCAGTGGTCACACCGAACGGTAGGACCCTGAACTGGTAATGCCCGTTTAGAATGGTGAACCGAAGGTATTTTTTGTGGGATGGATGGAGTGGTATGGGAAAGTAAGCATCCTTGAGGTCCAAGGTTGCGAGAAAGTCTCCCTGGTTTAACAGTGGAAGAACTTGCTGCAGAGTTAACATGTGGAAGTGTTCTGAAAGAATATACATGTTGAGGGGGCGTAGGTCCAGAATGGGTCTGAGTGAGCCGTCCTTCTTTGGGATTAAGAAGTACAGGGAGTAAACCCCTGTGCCTTGTTCCTCCAGTGGCACAAGCTCTATTGCGCCTTTTTGCAGCATCACAAGAACCTCTTGCTGCAATAAGTGCAAGTGCTCTGCCGACATAGGACGTTGTCTTGGGGGTATGTTGGGTGGAGTGGACGTTAACTCCAGACAATAGCCGAACTGGATAAGTTTCCTTACCCACCTGTCTGTGGTGATGAACTTCCAGACTGGCAGGAACTGCTGGAGTCTCCCCCCGACAGGTGTTGGATGGTCGGGGGCAGTGACAGGAAGTCACTGTTTGTTGGCGGCAGAGGAACGGGAACTGTTGTTGCCTCTGCCCCTGGCGTTGTTTCCTCTGTAACCTCATCTACCCTGTTTGGAGGACTGTGCCCCACTTTTACTGAATTGCGCCTGTTGTGCCAAGTGTCCTCTGGTGACACCCCGAGTGCCTGAGCGACGAAAAGTGCTCCCTCTGTATTGCTGAGACTGAAGTGCACCCATGGATTTAGCCGTCTCAGTATCTTTTTTAATTTTTTCGAGGGTGGAGTCCACCTCAGGGCCAAACAGTCTGCCTGGATTAACGGGCTGGTTGAGGATAACAGTCTGTATCTCTGGCTTGAACCCTGAGATGCGGAGCCATGCTTGACGCCGTAACATCACACTAGTATTTATCGCTCTGGCTGCCGTATCCGCAACGTCGAGCGCACATCTAATTGCAGCGTTGGAGATGAGCTTGCCTTCTTGGATAAGCATCTCAGCTCCTTCTTTAAACTCGTCTGGAAGGTGTTGTAAAAGATGCTCTAAGGTGTCATAGTGTGCTCTGTCGTATCTGGCTAGCAGAGCTTGTGTGTTGGATATGCGCCAGATGTTTGCTGCCTGCGCTGCCACCCTTTTCCCCGATGCCTCCAACACTTTAGACTCTTTGTCCGGGGGAGGAGCTTCACCTGTTGTTTGTGAGTTCGCCCGTTTGCAAGCATTAGAGACTACCAAAGAGTCCAGAGGCAACTGGCCCCGTATGTAAGTTGGGTCCCCAGGTCCCGGTCTGTATTTTTTTTCTATTCTAGGGTTTACAACCCGAGCCCTTGTTGTTTCCTTGAAAATGTCTGTGGCATGCTTAAGAACACCCTTAAGCATTGGAAGTGTTTTTACGGTTTTCTCAGCAGCAGAGAAAGTGTCAAATAGAAAGTCAACGTCCACAGGGTCAGCATGCATTTCCACCTTATGGTTTGCAGCTGCTCTCTCAATTAAGGCATTGAACGCCGCAGAATCTTCTGTAGGAGAAGGCTTTGCGCCAAAAGCTTGTGGGTCATGGACAGCTTGTTGGTCCCCCTGATCACCTGAGGCTAACCACGAGTCCTGTTGCTCATCAGGGTCTGTGTTTTCGGGAAAAGTATACTCCTCGTCCTGATCACCTAGATCTCCATCTGAGCAAGTGGGTGAAGGCGATGGGCTCCTAGCCGGATGCAGAGGAATGCACTCAACCAGTTCCGGCGTTTCTGACGCAGGCCTTTTCTTTATCAGAGGGATTACAAACGACTCCAAAGGCTGTGAAGTAATCTTCCTCTTATAGAGCGTCAATTTTCCTGTGTCGGCATCGATATACTGTTCCGACTGCTCGTCCAATAAGGGTTGTCGACCCAAACTGCCACTCAGCTGAGTATGCCCTACCCCTTCTGAGTCCTTAGGCACCGACCGTGGTGCAAAGGCCTTTGGCACCACTTTGGGTGGTAGAGTAAAGAGGAGCGGCTTGGAGGTTTTCTTCGGGTCCGCTACTGGAGTAGGTACCGAGGGCGTCTTCGGCACCGACGTCAGCTCTTTCTCCCGAATCCGTTTGAGGGAGTCTGCCACTTGCTTCGTAAAAGAAGCGGACGGTCTCGTCGACCCGACTGAGGACCTTGATCCCCCCCCAGGGGAAGACTGGAGCGTCGATGAATCCCTGTTCTTTGCTGGAGGCGCAGACGTAGTCTCGACAACTGCGCGTCCGCCACCATCCACGGCCCCATGCGTCGACCTCGATGGCTTCGGATCGGCGGACTTTCCCTTAGGCGTTGTAGCTCCAGACTTTGGCTCGGTGCCCCTTGCCGATTTGGCCTCGACGGCTGGTTTGCCTGTAGATGCGGTAGGCTTGACCGCTGACGGCTGGACGGTCGACTTCGACTTGGACTCGACCACCTTAGTGGAGTGCTGGGCGACTGCTTTCGAGCTTGGCTCTTTGACCACTTTAGGCGCTTTAGCCTGTTCGACAGCCTTCTTCGGCTTCGAGGGCTCCGACGACGACGCCGTCAATGGCGTCTTCGGTTTCGGTGCTGCATCGGCCATCTTAGATTTGGTCGATCCCGAAGGCTTCACTTTCAGTTTCGATTTAGGCAATGGCGGCTCCGTAGAGGTGTCCGTAGCCGGGCCAGGAGGCAGGGCCGAGGAGCGAGGTGTAGGGTCGTGGGTAAGGCCTTGTGGCGATCCCGTGACCTGAGCCTTTGTATGTTCGGGGCATAGCTCATCCTCCGAGCTATCTTCCACGGCCCCAAAAGGTTGTTCGTCGTCCCCTACCTCCTCGACATCTTCCTCGAGGTCTTGGTCTTCTTTGGAGTTGGCCTCGACGTCCGCCGATGGAGGTGAAATCTGCAGGTGAAGTTCTTGTTCGCCTACGTCGGGGCTGCAGAAGATGTCCACCGGTGCCGGTGCCGATCGCTGGGCCTGGAGGCGCGCCACGCGCCGAAGCTTGATCGTCTTCTTCGATCGAAACCTGGAACAGGCCATACAGCTGGCCTCGTCGTGGTCCGGCAATAAGCACTTGTTGCACACAGGGTGCACGTCGATGTGTGGGTACTTAGAACCACACACGGGGCAGTACTTGAACGGACTCCGTTCCATTGTAGAATCGTCAGGGTCTTGCTGCGTCGACAGGGCCTCGATGACCGAAGAGTCACTCGACTCCTCCGATATCCGACTCGACGAGCCGGAGTATTACACGAGACCGAACGCGAACAATACCGACGAAGTAAGGAAAGCCTTTTGGCCTTCAAGAAGTTGTTTTATCGATTCCGAACAGGAGATGTCGAAATCACATCCGAACCCAATGGCGGAAAAAAATAATCTGGGGATGGAGTCGATGCCCATGCGCACTGTAGTCCAGGGGAGGAGTCTCCTATCTCGTGATACTTCGAAGACTCTTCCAGGACAACAATGTGCAATCATCCGGACCCAACACTAGGCGGCGATCTATGCACAGATATTAATTTAGCAGCCCACATGCCTCGAACACATATATATATATATATTCACAGAAAAAACCATAGGTTATAGTGGATATATAGTTAGGAATTTGCATTTACAAAACCTTGAAAATTCAATGAAAAAACCATAGGTTATAGGCCATATATAGTTAGGAATTAGCATTTACAAAACCTTATTTTACTCGCATAAAACCATTGAAATTCCATATATAGTTAGCTAACTATAAGCGCTAACTATATATCGCGCACCCGCAATCCACTGCTGATGATGTCACATATTACATCATTCATGACATGGTCAGTGACATCACTGATGACATCACTGATCACAACATCCAGTGATTGTATGTGTCTGTAAAGTTTAAATATGTTTCACATATTGAAGAATGAGTGGATGTATAAGTGTCTGGATGAAGAATTTAGTAGGTGCATGACTGACTGTATGAGTGAGTGATTAAATGTGTCTCACTGAGTACATGGGTTAGTGACTAAACTGTCTTAATTCGTGCATCAGTATGTTTGTTGTTGTGTAAGCTGCTGCATGTGTTGATCAGTAGCTATAAGAGTGGCCATATGGGTTATTGATTGGTTGCCCAAATATTTGAATGGGAGGCTGAGTGTGTGTGTGGGTGGCTGGGAGGTGCGTGACTCTGTGCATAGATGTGTAAGCAGTTGATTCACTAGGAGTATGAGTTCAAGAGTGCATGTGGAAACAGCTATATGGGCGGTTGACTGTGCATGGGTGTGTTGGTGAGTGAATGGATTTCTCATTGCTACATGTGCAAGTAAGTACGTATGTAAAACACAATACATGTGAGAGTTGAGATATATAAATAACTGAACATAAGAGCCAGTGAATGTGTGAGTGGCTGTATCGATCACTGTGAGCTTGTATCAGGGATTATATAAGAGAGTAAATATGTGTTATTATATGTTTGAATAAGTAAGATGTGTATAACTGTATAGTTGAGGAAATGGAGGTGTGATTGATTCTTTGCATGACTGACTAGGTGTGTGAGTAACTCCATGGATGAGTGACAGTCTGTGAGTGTCTGTTTATACTGAGTGTATGTAAGGTTATATTAGAGTCTGAAGAGGTTCATTGTATTATCACATGAGTGATGTGATCAGTGATGACAAATGAGATGTCATCAGTGATGTCATTTGAGTTGTCATCAGTGATGTCATCAGTGATGTCATTTGAGATGTCATCATTGATATCATTTGAGTTGTCATCAGTGATGTCATTTGAGATGTCATCAGTGATGTCATCAGTGATGTCACTGACCATGTCATGAATGATGTAATATGTGACATCATCAGCAGTGGATTGCGGGTGCGCGATATATAGTTAGCGCTTATAGTTAGCTAACTATATATGGAATTTCAATGGTTTTATGCGAGTAAAATAAGGTTTTGTAAATGCTAATTCCTAACTATATATGGCCTATAACCTATGGTTTTTTCATTGAATTTTCAAGGTTTTGTAAATGCAAATTCCTAACTATATATCCACTATAACCTATGGTTTTTTCTGTGAATTTCATTGGTTTTTTTAATAGCAAATATGAAAAGCTTTAAAATGTCAAGTACGTGATAGAAAAAAACATTTTCGTATTTATGCACGCTGATGTGCTTTGAACGCTGCCCCCCCTCCCCTCTTTTGCCTTAGTAGTACTCTCTCTTTGCAGATACTGAAGGGTAGTTAACGCAGGCCTTTACCCCCGTTGTAATCCGTCGTGCCTCCTTGTCTCTCCATTTGATTGATTGTTGTCCAAGCATTTACTGTTTTAGAATTGGTTCTCTTTGGATCATTCTCTATTTACAAACAAGCACAAAGTCGCAATACTCTGTTTAGTCTTTGCAGATAGTGAAAAATCGTGTAAAAAAATAAAAGTAATCGAGCAAAATCAGTAGGCCACTAATTGGATCTCTTTTTGACCTCGCTAAAATAGAAATATTAGGAACAACCCTTCTTGAGAAATACGAAAATAGTGAGATGAACTGAGCTCCACACCATGAGGGCTGCAAGACAGCTCGGCTCCATCACCCATCCCGCACAAAATAACGACAAACCCTATGCAAATATTAAAAATATAGACAACACACCAGCAAAGAAACAGGGTAAAACATTTTATTAAAAAACTATTTACATAACGTTGGTTTATAAGATGATGTCAGTAGTGGACCGATGTGTGAATAGATCGAAAACAGCACAAGGCTCCAAGATCCGGATAGCAAGCTCCTGGATGTTGGGTGCCATAGTTTAGAGTTCTGAATTTCAGCCTTTTTCAATGCCTGTGCTTTGTTGAATCAAAATGGCGGCTTGACACAAAGCTGACTCAAGCGTTGTTACTGATGCTATGCAGACCAAAACTGGTTTTCAGTTTGTAAATTTTTCTAGATTTTTCAATCCAAGTTTGGTTGACTTTGTAGAACGATGGCTTCAGATTTTCAACATACGGTGTGGTGGCGCTGACTGGGAGGGGGCGCTTCGCTCCTGCCCCCTCCCCAAGTAAGATTTTCATACGTGAAAGTACGTTAATGGTTTTGGTCCCTGAGATGCTTCGATGTCACTACCATTCTCAAATAGCATAAGTTCTGGATGTTGGGTGCCATAGTTAAGAGTTCTGAGCAGCGCTTGTAACACTGTCTGAAGCTTATTTCCACCTACTGCAGCTTCACTATTCTCAAAGTAAGTGAGTGTCGTTTGTGGACCTGACTGCATTAGAAAACAATGTGATATGTTACCTTCCTAAACAGCTTGACGGAGGCCCCTGAGGGGCGGTGTGATGGCCATGGACTCGGAGAAGACGCTTGGCTCCGACACCCTCCCCAAGTCTTATAGCACTGGTGTAGCCTGAGATCGCCCCCGACATAGGCGGCCGGCTCCCGGGGTCCGGCGGAACTTTTTGCCTTTTGATGACTCTTCAATTCTGGACCTTGTCCCACAATCCGTTTGACCTGAAGACAAGCTGTAGTGGGGCGCCCCTTTATCGTTTTAGTTGCCATTCCGCCCGCTTTTGCTACACTGTGCCTCTTCCGCCATTCAGCTGTTTTCCGCCCGCTCTTGCGACTACAGCGTCTCGCTCACCATGTAGTTGAGATGCGCCCGCTCTTGCGGTGCAGCGATAGGCGGCTGCCACAGGACTCTCAAAATGGCGGCCGGCTCTTCGGTTTTGGGCCTGGTCCACTAAAATGGCCCTGGGACACCTTGGAACTCGGACGCTTGTCTGCTAGGGCTTGGGTCCCATTCTCGAAAAGCGTCCCCTCAGCCGTGAAGATTCTACAAAAGTCTTGGGGGCCTCCGACTCCCGCAGGCTTCTGGTGGGGAGCGGCTGCCATGATTGCTCGTGGAATGGCCACGACGGAGCTACGAGATGGTAGTGGTCTCATGCTGACGCCAGCTTTAGTCTGAAACATCCAGAAACACTGTAGACTACCAATTCGATCAGTTCCGGTAGCGCCCCAACATGACCCGGAAGAGAAGAACTTGCCCTCCCCTCTTTGACTGATGGTTCTTGTTGCCTGTCCCCTCTGTTGTCATTTAACAGAACTTTTTGGACTGCTGAAAGGGGTTGTGTTCTGAACGCTGGTTGGTGGAGACATTTAGACTATATTCTTGACCTACGTTGTCGCGTAATGCGTTTTATGACACGCCGCGTTAGCGCACCCGGAAGTGATCCGAGGCGCGGCGCGCAGCGCGTAACGTAAGCATAACAGGTCATGTGACTTGTTAATAAAACTTTTCATTGGTTCATTTTACTTTTGTTAATTTAATGATGAAAAGCTTGGTCATATGACCTAAAAATTACGCTTTTTATTATTTTCGAACAATATTTTTTTTTCAAACATATGTTATAATATTCCAGGCTAATGTACTTTCCCGGAAAATTTACAACTGTCTTGCAAGTAAAATATATTCCTTTTTCGAGAAAAAGGGCGTTTCTTCCTTCCATGACGGAGCCGTTGAGTAAAAGAGATTCGGCCTGCTGTCTTAGTCGCCGATACGCCTGATTATCAGATTCTTATCGATCACTTTATGTTGCAGACATGAAAAACACAACTGCCCTTGACCATTTATCTTTACTGCGTTCCTACATATTATACCTTTTATCCGTCATGTAATTGGACTGCTTTATTTCACTTGCCTTTTACTGATTCGAAAACAGTCACTAAAAGTAAAAACTTTACAAATGAAAATACTACTACCGTGTTTTGTTTTAAAAACCTTTATTGTGAAAATGTCAGTATACAAATACGGGCCTATAACCACGTGGGCCGGCCACGGAGCAAACTGAAATCGTATATGATGAGGAGACATTTACACTGTAGAAGAACGTAACGAGCGGGCCATTAGGTGACAAGAACAAAGGTGTCTAACAGTTGCGGAATCGGTGGACGTACATTTTGTAATTAAAATACGACAGGGCCACTTACAATAACATTTTCTAGATATACATTTGCGGGCAAAGAGTTACGAGTCCCATTTATACCGGCGCCATTTTGGGCGAGGCCGGGCAGGTCCAAGATATAGTCAAAATGTCTCCACCAACCATCGGCCAGACCAGAACCCCTTTCGGCCCTTTATGCTACAAGATGGTGTCTTCCATTCAGAAAATATTGGTGGCAGCATTTTGAAAGGAAACAGAAACAGCCGTTCTCCTAGTGAGTTTCACATTGTTACATTTAGGAAGAATGTTGAAGAGTAGTATGTGGAAAATCTGAAGCCATTTTTCTACAAACTCTCAATCAGACTTGGATGGAAAAAAAAAACCTGAAGAATGTACAAACTGAAAACCAATTTTTGTCTGTATAGCACCAACAGTAACGCTTGAGTCAGCTTTGTGTCAAGCCGCCATTTTCATTCAATCAATAGCGTCCCCCTGCACACATTCAGGGACCTGGTCGTGTCTTCAGATGAAACGCATTGTAGGAAAAGAAGCAGAAAGGAAAAGGAAAAAAGTTCCGCCGGACCTAGTGAAGCTGCAGCAGGTGCAAATAAGCTTCAGACAGTCCTACAAGCACTGCTCAGAAATCTCAACTGAGGCACTCAACATCCAGGACTTGCCATTCGGATCTTGGCGCCTTGTATTTTTGTTTTGTTTTTGATGGAGGGGAAACAACAAAAAACAGACATTGAAAAAGGCTCAACAGTGCAGGGCGCCTTGTGCTGGTTCCGACCTATTCACACATCGGTCCGCTACTAACATCACCTCATAAACCAACGGGGCACCCCACGCCGACTTTCGGCGCAGCATTGTAGGATGGCCACACCAGTGCGGCAATTTGCTGGACACCACCTCGGTGCCATCCAGATCTCGGCGCGTTCATTCAATCAATAGCGTCCCCCTGCACACATTCAGGGACCTGGTCGTGTCTTCAGAAGAAACGCATTGTAGGAAAAGAAGCAGAAAGGAAAAGGCAAAAAGTTCCGCCGGACCTAGTGAAGCTGCAGCAGGTGCAAATAAGCTTCAGACAGTCCTACAAGCACTGCTCAGAAATCTCAACTGAGGCACTCAACATCCAGGACTTGCCATTCGGATCTTGGCGCCTTGTGCTGGTTCCGACCTATTCACACATCAGTCCACTACTGACATCACCTCATAAGCCAACGGGGCACCCCACGCCGACTTTCGGCGCAGCATTGTAGGATGGCCACACCAGTGCAGCCACTTGCTGGACACCACCTCGGTGCCATCCGGATCTCAGCGCGTTCGAGTCACTGTGCCGGAAGAGTGACCGGAACTCAGCTGAACACGCCGTCTTTCGGCGCAGCATTGTAGGATGGCCACACCAGTACGGCAATTTGCTGGACACCACCTCGGCGCCATCCGGATCTCGGCGCGTTCGAGTCACTGTACCGCAACAGTGACCGCAATTCAGCTGGACACGCCGTCTTTCGGCGCAGCATTGTAGGATGGCCACACCAGTGCGGCAATTTGCTGGACACCACCTCGGTGCCATCCGGATCTCGGCGCGTTGTGCTGCCTTCGGCCTATTCGCACATCGGTCCGCTACTGACGCCGCCTCACGTGCCAACGGATTTTCTACGCTTTTTGTAGCCCTATGTCGCATAACAGGTCATGTGACTTGTTTATAAAACTTTTCATTGGTTCATTTTACTTTTGGTTTCCTAAAGATGGAAGGCTTGGTCATATGACCTAAAAATAACACTTTTCATTGGTTTAGAACATTTTTTTTCCCAAACGATGAAAGCCCCACCTTGTTTCTGGATCATTCAGACTGAAGCTGGCGTCAGCATGAGAGCACCACCATCTCGTGGCTCCGTCGTGGTCATTCCGCGAGCAATCATGGCAGCCGCTCCCCACCGGAAGCCTGCGGGAGTCGGGGGCCCCCAAGACTTTTATACAATCTTCACGGCTGAGGGGACGCTTTTCGAGAATGGAGCCCAAGCCCTAGCAGGCAAGCGTCCGAGTTCCAAAGTGTCCCAGGGCCATTTCAGTGGACCAGGCCCAAAACCGAGGAGCCGTCCGCCATTTTAAGAGCCATGTGGCAGCCGCCTATCGCTGCACTGCAAGAGTGGGAGCAACTCAACAACATGGTGAGCGAGACGCTGTGGCCGCAAGAGCGAGCGCAACTCAGCTAGATGGCCGCCACCTGGGGAGGCCCGTTCACGCCGGCTCCCCCACGCCCCCCCCCCGGGCCGCCGCACGCCAATTTTCGGAGCAGCATTGTAGGATACCAAAACCAGTGCGGCAGTTTACTGGACATCACCTGGGTGCCTGTCGTACATGTTGTGTCAGCCATGTGACACTGGACACAGACCGCTACTGACGAGGCCTCCCCCCGCACCACCCGGGACGCCCCACGCTGTTTTTCTGTGCTGCATTGTAGGATCCCTAAACCAGTGCGGCACCCAGGCGACATCACCTGGGTGCCGTCCAGAACTCTGCACGTTGTGCTGCCTTGGGACTATTCGCACAACAGACCGCTACTGACGAGGCCTCCCCCCGCCCCACCCGGGACGCCCCACGCCAATTTTCGGAGCAGCATTGTAGGATCCCTAAACCAGTGCGGCACCCAGGCGACATCACCTGGGTGCCGTCCAGAACTCTGCACGTTGTGCTGCCTTGGGACTATTCGCACAAAAGACAGCTTCTAACCATTGTTGCTTTTTGTGTTGAGAAATGTTTAAATGTTTTTAGTTTTTGTTCCGTTTGTTAAAGTTAGTAGTTAATAAAGTTTTATAACCTTACTTTGTTGGAGTGTTATCTATTTTTTTAAAAACGGGTGAATGGGGCCTTGATTCGGGTTATTGTCATGTGTGGGCTTTGGAAGTGTGCTGCTGCAGGATCGGACATTTCAAACTCAAATGCACGTTCTTTTTCTTACCTTTCCGAAGCATGGAGCGCAATAGCAGGCAGAGAAAGGGTGATGCACGTGTTGAACACTACCTGACCTGGCAAGTTGCTGGCAGTGCCCCCCCGCCCGCTCCTGAAAGAGGGCACACACACACCGCCGCCCCGAGTACTTCACAAATCTTTAAAAGACCATGCGCTTGTTCATGAGGCTTAAATGGTTTATCACCTCTTCTAGAACCCCTACATCGACCCTCTGACGTTTCATGGAAAAATTACCATGTAACACAATACCAAGCCCTGTCAGCTGAAACCCCCAAGGAATCGTGGGGCATATTATCAAGGGGGTTTATCTCCGCTTTTTTGGCTTTAAAAACCATGAAAGCGGAGATAAAATTATTTCCCTATTATCAAGCTGTCGCTAACACCAGTTAGTGACAGCTAAAAGGAGATAGCGACCATCTTGGGCCCCGCTTTGCATGTCAGTGATACTTATCACTAATGACATGCAAAGTGGCGTGCCAAGATGTTAGCGACTGGAAACAGTCCCTAACATCGCTACCTTCTATTACCAACTTTTGGAGATATTCGCGCTAAGCGCGAATATCTCCAAAATCTAACACCTGCCCTGAGCAGTTCTTAGCCATGTTATCCAATGGGAGGTGGATAACATGGCTAAGAGCATTAGGTCGATAATACATGAATATCGCTGACTTTTCTGCGATAATAGCAAGGTTTATCTGCGATAAAAATCGCCGATGTGCGGCGATAATTTTTGTCTCTAAACAAGTTATAGACAAAAATTATCGCTAGTTGTTCGTAATATGCCCCCGGGTTTTTGCTTGCAGAAATCGGGAGGCGGGAGACTAGCACTGAAATCAGTACTCACACGCCTGAATCAGGAGGATTGGCATGTCTGAATTCTCTACAGCTGGGGCCATAAACTACATCCGCAGGGTTAGGTGATAGCCTGGAACCAGCCTGGCATCTAAAATGGCTGCCGTGCACGACAAAATTGTGGCATTCGAAAAAAGGCAAGATGGCGCAGCCGCTGGAAGAGATATATCAACATATATCAGCCTCCTCAGCCACCCTCAGGAAACATAGGGGATTAGGATATGTCTCCCGCACCCCCTTATACCTAGTACTTTAATTAACGAAGCACAAAATGGCGAATTCCCGTTTCGCTACCAGTTTGCGGCCCAGTTCGCGGCCCGTGAAGCGCTTCTACCGTGAAAAATCATTTTTTTTTTATTTTCCCCACGGGACCCTTTAATAACCCCAACAACATTCCTAGGGGGTCAAGAGGGGGATACCTTGCCCCCTTTCATTAAATTCCCCCTTAGTTTTTCACCTTTTCTTCTCTCTCGATCCTACCGAGAGACAAGATGGCGGCCGCTCCGGGCTGTCACGCAGCAAAAAAAAAAAAAAAGCTCACGCACAGCCGCTGGAAGAGATGTATCAACATATATCAGCCTCCTCACCCACCCTCAGGAAACATAGGGGATTAGGATACGTCTCCCGCACCCACTTATAACTAGTAATTTAATTTACGAAGCACAAAATGGCGAATTCCCGTTTCGCTACCAGTTCGCGGCCGCGCTTCTACCGTGAAAAATCATTTTTTTTTTATTTTCCCCACGGGACCCTTTAATAACCCCAACAACATTCCTAGGGGGTCAAGAGGGGGATACCTTGCCCCCTTTCATTAAATTCCCCCTTCGTTTTCCACCTCTTCTTCTCTCTCGATCCTACCGAGAGACAAGATGGCGTCCGCTCCGGACTGTTTAGAATGTTGACAGACACCGGAGAGCCAATCAGCTTTCTGCGCGCAAAGTTCCGATAAGCGAAAAGTAAGCGGACCGGATCGCTGCCCAGAGCGCTGTTACAGATATATATCTTGGTTTGAACGTTAATTTCTCAAAAACTACTGGAGCACATATATTGAGACCTAGCAAAGGCACATCGGGCTAACAGTCCCTACAATTTTGCCAAGTTTCGTGCAAATCCATTCAGCCGTTCGAGCTAAAAGTGAGTCCAACCGCCCTATGGAAAACTCAATGCAAAAAACGCGTTTTGGGACCCCCCTTTTTTCTCAGCCCCCCCTTGACGAAACCCCACCAAATTTTCAGGGGCTGCTCAGAAACAAAATGTGCCATTTTCCTGAAAATTTCAGCCGATTCCGTCCACAAACGCCAAAGTTATTAGACATAGAATTTTCAAAAGTCCCATAGGGAAAAAATTCTAACTATATATACCTACTGGCGATAGCCAGTAGGTAATGTATATATATATATATATATACACACACACACATATATATATATACACACACAAACATATATATATATATGATCAAGGGAGCTTGACTCCCGAAACGCGTTGATGGTACATGCTTAAATAAATAAGCTTTTGATAAAACCCTGCTCGTGAGTACCTGGATGCTTTCAGTGTCAAAGACTGTGGAAACTGGGATCTTATCCTGAATATATATATATATATATACACACATACATATATATATATACACACATATATATATACACACACATATATATATATATACACACATATATATACACACACATACATATATACACACATACATATATATATATACACACATATATATATATATATACACACATATATATATATATATACACACATATATATATATATATACATATATATACACATACATATATACACATACATATATATATACACATACACATACATATATACATATATATACATATATATACACATACATATATACACATACATATATATATACACATACACATACATATATACATATATATATACACATACATATATACATATATATATACACATACATATATACATATATATATACACATACATATATATATACACATACATATATACATATATATATACACATACATATATACATATATATATACACATACATATATATATACACATACATATATACATATATATATATACACATACATATATACATATATATATACACATACACATACATATATACACATACATATATATATATACACATACATATATACATATATATATACACATACATATATACATATATATATACACATACACATACATATATACACATACATATATATATATACACATACATATATACATATATATATACACATACATATATACATATATATATATACACATACATATATACATATATATATACACATACATATATACATATATATATATACACATACATATATACATATATATATATACACATACATATATACATATATATATACACATACATATATACATATATATATATACACATACATATATACATATATATATATACACATACATATATACATATATATATACACATACATATATACATATATATATACACATACATATATACATATATATATACACATACATATATACATATATATATACACATACATATATACATATATATATATACACATACATATATACATATATATATATATATATACACGTACATATATATATACACATACATATATATATATATTGCGCGCAGAAAGCTGATTGGCTCTTGGGTGTCTGTAAACATTCTAAATAGTCTGGAGCGGCCGTCATCTTGTGTCTCGGTAAAATCGAGACACAAGGGGTTTGAAAAAAAAAGGGGCAAATGACCATAAGGGGGAAGAGTAGACCCCCTCTGACCCCCTAGGTTTGATGTGGGGGCTAAAATAGGGTCCTGCGGGGCATTAAAAAAAAAATTTTTTTCGATTTGCGCGGGGGAAGCGCCTGGTACGCGCACCGGGGAGCGAAGCACGGGGAAAATCCAGGACCATATTTATGAAGGTCTTGCGCTGCCAGTTTTGCGCCGCCTGTGCGTCACTTTTTGTGACGCACCAGCGGTGTAAAAAAATGCGCCTTGTTACGCTATATTTAAAAAGTGACGCATCTATCTAGATGCGTCACTTTTTAAATATAGCGCAACCAGGCACATTTTTTTACACTGCTGGTGCGATGCGTCACTTTTCTGTGCGCACTCCTTATGACATTCCAGATGTGTCATATTTAATGTATGACGAATCATGTTGCAAGGAGTTACAGATACGTCAGTATTTCTGACATATCTGTAAACATAAAAGTGACGCGAGGCAGGCGCAAGATTTTGACGCAACAGCATCCTAAAAGTGACGCAGTGAAATCTCATAGATTTCAGTACGTCGTTATTACCAAGCTTTTTGCGGGGGAATGCCCCCTCTGCATACATTATACCTGACGCAGATATAATGTGGCGCAGAGTTTTAAAAAGTGACCCATTTACCTAGATGCGTCACTTTTTAAATATAGCGCAACGAGGCGCATTTTTTTACACCGCTGGTGCGATGCGTCACTTTTCTGTGCGCACTCCTTACGACATTCTAGATGTGACATATTTAATGTAAGACGAATCATGTCGCAAGGAGTTACAGATACGTCAGTATTTTTGAACTAAAAGTAAACATAAAAGTGACGCATTGCTGGAGTGCGTCACAAAAGTGACGCAACTCCAGTAATACGTCCTTTCACAAGGGGAAAGCACCATCGCACCAGCGGTGAAAAAAAATGCGCCTCATTGCGCTATATTTAAAAAGTGACGCATCTAGGTAAATTATCTACGTCTATGAGATTTCACTGCGTCACTTTTAGGATGCTGTTGCGTCAAAATCTTGCGCCTGCTTCACAGCAGGTGTTAGACTGACGCAAGACCTTTCACATGGTGCTTTTTCCATGTGAAAGGACACATTACTGGAGTTGCATCACTTTTGTGACGCACTCCAGCAATGCCTTACTTTTGTGTTTACAGATACGTCAGAAATACTGACATATCTGTAACTCCTTGCGACATGATTCCTCATACATTAAATATGACATATCTGGAATGTCATAAGGAGTGCGCACAGAAAAGTGACGCATTGCACCAGTGGTGTAAAAAAATGCGCCTCGTTGCGCTATATTTAAAAAGTGACGCATCTAGGTAGATGGGTCACTTTTTAAAATCCTGCGCCACATTATATCTGCGTCAGGTATAATGCATGCAGAGGGGGTGTTCCCCCGCAAAAA
This sequence comes from Lissotriton vulgaris, assembly GCF_964263255.1. NCBI lineage: Eukaryota > Metazoa > Chordata > Amphibia > Caudata > Salamandridae > Lissotriton > Lissotriton vulgaris. The sequence continues at coordinate 1,702,443,460 of NC_141687.1, forward strand.
GCTTTGTAATAGCGACGCAGTGAAATCTTTGAGATTTCACTGCGTCACTTTTTGGATGCTGTTGCGTCAAAATCTTGCGTCTGCTTCACAGCAGACCTTTCACATGGTGCTTTTTCCATGTGAAAGGACACATTACTGGAGTTGCGTCACTTTTGTGACGCACTCCAGCAATTCGTTACTTTTGTGTTTACAGATACGTCAGAAATACTGACATATCTGAAACTCCTTGCGAATTGATTAGTCATAAATTAAATATGACATATCTGGAATGTCATAAGGAGTGCGCCCAGAAAAGTGACGCATCGCTGTTTTCACGTAGCGATGCGTCAATTTTCAGAAATGAGGCCTCCAGTTTATTCACTGTGTCACCTCTACGACCCTTTCTTGCGTCAATACGTCCCTTTTGCATACATTACACCTGACATAGGAATAATGTGGCACAGGGGTTTACAAAGTGACGTATTTACCGCAAAAAGCTTTGTAATAGCGACGCGGTGAAATCTTTGAGATTTCACTGCGTCACTTTTAGGATGCTGTTGCGTCAAAATCTTGCGCCTGCTTCACAGCAGGTGTTAGACTGACGCAAGACCTTTCACATGGTGCTTTTTCCATGTGAAAGGACACATTACTGGAGTTGCATCACTTTTGTGACGCACTCCAGCAATGCCTTACTTTTGTGTTTACAGATACGTCAGAAATACTGACATATCTGTAACTCCTTGCGACATGATTCCTCATACATTAAATATGACATATCTGGAATGTCATAAGGAGTGCGCACAGAAAAGTGACGCATCGCACCAGTGGTGTAAAAAAATGCGCCTCGTTGCGCTATATTTAAAAAGTGACGCATCTAGGTAGATGGGTCACTTTTTAAAATCCTGCGCCACATTATATCTGCGTCAGGTATAATGCATGCAGAGGGGGTGTTCCCCCGCAAAAAGCTTTGTAATAGCGACGCAGGGAAATCTTTGAGATTTCACTGCGTCACTTTTAGGATGCTGTTGCGTCAAAATCTTGCGCCTGCTTCACAGCAGACCTTTCACATGGTGCTTTTTCCATGTGAAAGGACACATTACTGGAGTTGCGTCACTTTTGTGACGCACTCCAGCAATGCGTTACTTTTGTGTTTACAGATACGTCAGAAATACTGACATATCTGTAACTCCTTGCGACATGATTCCTCATACATTAAATATGACATATCTGGAATGTCATAAGGAGTGCGCACAGAAAAGTGACGCATTGCACCAGTGGTGTAAAAAAATGTGCCTCGTTGCGCTATATTTAAAAAGTGACGCATCTAGGTAGATGGGTCACTTTTTAAAATCCTGCGCCACATTATATCTGCGTCAGGTATAATGCATGCAGAGGGGGTGTTCCCCCGCAAAAAGCTTTGTAATAGCGACGCAGTGAAATCTTTGAGATTTCACTGCGTCACTTTTTGGATGCTGTTGCGTCAAAATCTTGCGTCTGCTTCACAGCAGACCTTTCACATGGTGCTTTTTCCATGTGAAAGGACACATTACTGGAGTTGCGTCACTTTTGTGACGCACTCCAGCAATGCGTTACTTTTGTGTTTACAGATACGTCAGAAATACTGACATATCTGAAACTCCTTGCGAATTGATTAGTCATAAATTAAATATGACATATCTGGAATGTCATAAGGAGTGCGCCCAGAAAAGTGACGCATCGCTGTTTTCACGTAGCGATGCGTCAATTTTCAGAAATGAGGCCTCCAGTTTATTCACTGTGTCACCTCTACGACCCTTTCTTGCGTCAATACGTCCCTTTTGCATACATTACACCTGACATAGGAATAATGTGGCACAGGGGTTTACAAAGTGACGTATTTACCGCAAAAAGCTTTGTAATAGCGACGCAGTGAAATCTTTGAGATTTCACTGCGTCACTTTTAGGATGCTGTTGCGTCAAAATCTTGCGCCTGCTTCACAGCAGCACATGGTGCTTTTTCCATGTGAAAGGACACATTACTGGAGTTGCATCACTTTTGTGACGCACTCCAGCAATGCGTTACTTTTGTGTTTACAGATACGTCAGAAATACTGACATATCTGTAACTCCTTGCGAATTGATTAGTCATAAATTAAATATGACATATCTAGAATGTCATAAGGAGTGCGTCCAGAAAAGTGACGCATCGCTGTTTTCACATAGCGATGCGTCACTTTTCAGAAATGAGGCCTCCAGTTTATTCACTGTGTCACCTCTACGACCCTTTCTTGCGTCAATACGTCCCTTTTGCATACATTACACCTGACGTAGGAATAATGTGGCACAGGGGTTTACAAAGTGATGTATTTACCAAGAAACACCACTTTGTAAATATGAATAAATAAGGTGCATTTTTAATTGGAATGTTGTGTCACAAAAAGTGATGCTTTGGTGGCGTTAAAGTGACGCATGGCTTCATAAATGAGGCCTTCTACCTTCAACTCCAGCAATGCATTTTTTCTTACCCTTCCACACCCCTCCTTTTCAACATTTTCTTTGAATATCAACATTCCCCATATTCACTCTTCTTCTCATAACTTTCTTTTCTAACACTCACCTTCTTTCAGTCCTCCTACTTCTCCTCTTTTTTCCTCTCATACCTTTCTGTTCTTTCTTACTCATTCTCTTTTCAATTATCAATGCACTATATTTCACTTACTCTTCATTTTTTTAAGAATATAGCTCTTTGATGAGAATTGGAGGTAGTTCTGAAAAGAACTTTTGGTTTTCTTCTTTTTTCAAAACAGGAACAAAAACAGGGAATAGAAACTGCTCAACAGGAGCAAAAAGAACAAAAAAAATTAGGGGTGGAAAGGGCAGCAATGGTTTTCTAATGCTCGAACCATGAGCTGGACACTTTGTTCTCCAAAGGTAAGCAGTTGATTGCAGTATCTGCATCTGAGGACACCATGGTTAAAAGCAGGTTGAATGTTTGGCACCTGCTCCTGCGATTGCCCTCTCCCAGAAGAAGTTGCTCCTCCGGTTGATGTAGAGGCCCTCTCACTGGGAACCTCTTGTGCCAGAGCCCTGACACTTTCACGGGCAAAATTCTGGGGGTGCCTCCTCTCCACATGCCGGATCATCGTGAAGTTCCCAAATGAGTATTTTTTTTGGGGTCACCCCGTGACAGGACCTGTTTGCAGATCCTGCACTCCACTTTTGGAGCATTCACTTTCTTCTGGTCAGCTGGAATCTTAAAAAATTTCCATATAA
>NC_141687.1:1702451690-1702454190 GCF_964263255.1 Lissotriton vulgaris
CCCCGTGGCTCTTATAGAATCTTCAAAGTTGAGGAGAACGTTTCTGGATGCAGGACTCATTTTCTAGTTGAACTCAGAAGCGCCGTTGCACCGCAACAGTGGACGAGACCCCCGCTGGGTGAGCGGAGCCTCATTGCCTCGAACATCAACCGCCTCTCCCTCCCAGCGCACCCCACGCCGACACCTGGCGTTGATATCCGTGATGTCCGGCCCAGGCGATAAGAGGGGGGATTTGGTCGGAGGCAGAGGCAAGACATCCCCCCCCCCCCCCGTGGCCTGCAGGGCGCCGCTTCAGGTCCGAACGGGGACCTCATATCAAGCCGGGGCCAGACCAGGAGATACGGGGGGGGGGGGGGGTCGGTGGCATGTGCAAGACATCCCCCCCGTTGTCGCAGCCATTATCTAAGAAAGAAGAATCCCTCGGCCTCGGCTTCTTTCTTGGCCCGGAGATACGAGGGGAGGGGGTCGGTGGCATGTGCAAGACATCCCCCCCCGCGTGTTGTTGCAGCCATTATTGAAGAAAGAAGAAGAATCCCGTCGGCCTCGGCTCCTCTCCTGGGGGCCACCTTACGGGATGACCCCCCGGCCGACGGCTGCCAGCAGGACTCGCCCTACACGTGCCGAAGGCCTCGTCTTCCGGATGGGCGAAGCCGCGAACCTGTTGCACTTCGGGAGTTTCCGGAATGAGGGTAGGTATCTGCTGATTTGTATCTATTTCATGTTACCGTTATTGGGCGTGGCGGGCAGTGGGACAGACATGCTTGGAGCAGTGGGGGGGGTGGCGGAGCCTAGCTACCTCGTGGCTGCCGTAACGTCAAGCTTGGCTTCTTTCACCACTTTCATGTTTCTTATTTCTAGCGAAGTCAAAAACTCATCAGAGGCCTACTGATTTTGTTCGATTTCTTTCCCTTCCTTTTCAAGTGTGTTTCATGCTAAGTTTCTGTTTAACAGGATACAGGGATTACTTCGTATTTTACATATGTCTTCTTTATTAGGGGTTCTCTCCGGTTGAGTCAGATGTTGTACCTCTAATAAATGGTCCGGGTGGAACTAGTTTCTCAATCAGTGGGGAGTAGATGGGCATGACAGATTACAACGGGGGACAAAGGTCCGCATTACCCACCCTTCACTACTTGCAAAGACTAGACAGAATATTTCTATTCCACGTTATTTGCAAACAGAGAGTACCTCGAAAGAACTATTCCTTGAACAATAAATGTCCAGCCAATCAATCAATCAGTGGAGAGAAAAACAGGCATGACGGATTACAACGGGGGACAAAAGTCCGCATTACCTATCCTTCACTATCTGCAAAGGGAGACAGAATATTCCTATTCTTCTGTTTGTAGACAGGGAATATCTCAAACAGCAATAATCGATAAAAAATTTGTAGGATTATAACACTTTAATAACTTATAAATATATACATCGCAACAAAAACAGTAAACACCTTAAAACATTTTTTATTAAAACAGAAGCAACAATGACAACTAACAGTAGTGATATCCTGGGCGGGTGATGGAACTGGGATTGTTAATGGAAAAAGATCTACAGAGAAAACTATTGGTGAATTATACTTCTACGGAAATTTAAAACTCACAAATGTTTTATTTGTGTAATCGTTTCAGGTCAAACGGATTGTGGGACAATGTTCACAATGGAAGAGTCACCAAAAGGCATTTGGATCGATGTTGTAGCAGGCTGCCATGTATATAGTTATTTAATAAAACGGTTTACCCTGTTACTTTGCTGGTGTGTTGTATATATTTATAATATTTGCATAGGGTTTGTCGTTATTTTGGGTGGGGTGGGGTGGGGTGGGCGGCGGAGTCTAGCTGTCTTGCAGCCATCATGGTGTGGAGCTAAGTTCATCTCACTAGTTTCGTATTTCTCATGAGGGGTTGTTCTTAATGTTTTTATTTTAGCGAGGTCAAAAACAGATCCCATTAGTGGCCTACTGATTTTGCTCGATTCCTTTTGTTTTTTTAAACGATTTTTCACTATCTGCAAAGACTAAACAGAGTATTGCGACTGTGCTTGTTTGTAAATACAGAATGAACCAAAGAGAACCAATTCTAAAACAGTAAATGCTTGGATAGCAATCAATCAAATAGAGAGAGAAGCAGGCACAACGGATTACAACGGGGGCAAAGGCCTGTGTTAACTACCCTTCACTATCTGCAAAGAGACAGTCCTCCTAAGAGAAAAGAGGGGGGGGGCAGCGTTCAAAGCACATCAGCGTGCATAAACACGAAAATGTTTTTACCTATCATGTACTTGACATTTGACAGCATTTGATATTTGCTATTAAAAAACCATTGAAATTCACTGAAAAAACCATAGGTTATAGACCATATATAGTTAGGGATTAGCATTTACAAAACCTTATTTTACTCGCATAAAACCATTGAAATTCGCATATATAGTTAGTTGCGCTAACTATATATCGCGCACCCGCAATCCACTGCTGATGATGTCACATATTACATCATTCATGACA